>NW_027140445.1:988935-1318580 GCF_036365525.1 Heterodontus francisci | reverse complement strand
ACTCACTATCACTCTCTGACACTCTCTAACACTCTCAGACACTCACTATCACTCTCTGACACTCTCTGACACTCTCAGACACTCACTATCACTCTCTGACACTCTCAGACACTCACTCTCACTCTCTGACACTCTCTGACACTCTCAGACACTCACTATCACTCTCTGACACTCCTGATACTCTCAGACACTCACTATCACTCTGTATCACTCTCTGACACTCTCTGACACTCACCATCACTCTCTATCACTCTCTGACACTCTCTGACACTCACTATCACTCTCTGACACTCTCTGACACACTCAGACACTCACTATCACTGTCTGACACTCTCTGACACTTTCAGATACTCACTATCGCTCTCTGACACTCTCCGACACCCTCAGACACTCACTATCACTCTCTGACACTCTCTGACAATCTCATACTCTCACTATCACTCTCTATCACTCTCTGACACTCTCTGACATTCACTATCACTCTCTGACACTCTCTGACACTCCCAGACACTCACTATCACTCTCTGACATTCTCTGACACTCTCTGACACTCACAATCACTCTCTGACACTCTCTGACACTCTCAGACACTCACTATCACTCTCTGACACTCTCAGACACTCACTATCACTCTCTGACACTCTCTGACACTCTCAGACACTCACTATCACTCTCTATCACTCTCTGACACACTCAGACACTCACTATCACTCTCTATCACTCTCTGACACTCTCTGACACTCACTATCACTCACTGACACTCTCTGACACTCTCAGACACTCACTATCACTCTCTGACACTCTCTGACACTCTCAGACACTGACTATCACTCTCTATCACTCTCTGACACTCACTATCACTCTCTGACACTCTCAGACACTCACTATCACTCTCTGACACTCTCTGACACTCTCAGACACTCACTATCACTCTCTATCACTCTCTGACACACTCAGACACTCACTATCACTCTCTATCTCTCTCTGACACTCTCTGACACTCACTATCACTCACTGACACTCTCTGACACTCTCAGACACTCACTATCACTCTCTGACACTCTCTGACACTCTCAGACACTGACTATCACTCTCTATCACTCTCTGACACTCCCAGACACTCACTATCACTCTCTGACATTCTCTGACACTCTCAAACACTCACTATCACTCTCTGATCCCCTCAGACACTCACTATCACTCTCTGACATTCTCTGACACTCTCTGACACTCACAATCACTCTCTGACACTCTCAGACACTAACTATCACTCTCTGACACTCTCAGACACTCACTATCACTCTCTGACACTCTCAGACACTCACTATCACTCTCTGACACTCTCTGACACTCTCAGACACTCACTATCACTCTCTATCACTCTCTGACGCACTCAGACACTCACTATCACTCTCTATCACTCTCTGACACTCTCTGACACTCTCTATCACTCTCTGACACTCTCTGACACTCTCAGACACTCACTATCACTCTCTGACACTCTCTGACACTCTCAGACACTGCCTATCACTCTCTATCACTCTCTGACACTCCCAGACACTCACTATCACTCTCTGACATTCTCTGACACTCTCAAACACTCACTATCACTCTCTGACACTCTCAGACACTCACTATCACTCTCTGACACTCTCTGACACTCTCAGACACTCACTATCACTCTCTATCACTCTCTGACACTCTCTGACACTCACTATCACTCTCTGACACTCTCTGACACTCTCAGACACTCACTATCACTCTCTGACACTCTCAGACACTCACTATCACTCTCTGACATTCTCTGACACTCTCAAACACTCACTATCACTCTCTGACACTCTCTGACACTCTCAGACACTCACTATCACTCTCTGACACTCTCTGACTCTCTCAGACACTCACTATCAATCTCTGACACTCTCAGACACTCACTCTCAATCTCTGACACTCCCAGACACTCACTATCACTCTCTGACATTCTCTGACACTCTCTGAAACTCACAATCACTCTCTGACACTCTCTGGCACTCTCAGACACTCACTATCACTCTCTGACATTCTCTGACATTCTCTGACACTCACAATCACTCTCTGACACTCTCAGACACTCACTATCACTCTCTGACATTCTCTGACACTCTCAAACACTCACTATCACTCTCTGACACTCTCAGACACTCTCAGACAGTCACTGTCACTCTCTGACACTCTCTGACACTCTCAGACTCCCACTATCACACTCTGACTCTCTCAGACACTCGCTATCACTCTCTGACACACTCAGACACTCACTATGACTCTCTGACACTCTCTGACACTCTCAGACACTCACTATCACTCTCTGACACTCTCAGACACTCACTATCACTCTCTGACATTCTCTGACACTCACTATCACTCTCTGACACTCACTATCACTCTCTGACACTCTCAGACACTCTCAGACACTCACTATCACTCTCAGACACTCACTATCACTCTCTGAAACTCTCTGACACTCTCAGACACTCACTATCACTCTCTGATACTCTCTGACACTCTCAGACTCTCACTATCACTCTCTATCACTCTCTGACACTCACTATCACTCTCTGACACTCTCTGACACTCCCAGACACTCACTATCACTCTCTGACATTCTCTGACACTCACAATCACTCTCTGACACTCTCAGACACTCACTATCACTCTCTGACATTCTCTGACACTCTCAAACACTCACTATCACTCTCTGACACTCTCAGACACTCTCAGACACTCACTGTCACTCTCTGACACTCTCTGACACTCTCAGACACCCACTATCACACTCTGACTCTCTCAGACACTCACTATCACTCTCTGACACACTCAGACACTCACTATGACTCTCTGACACTCTCTGACACTCTCAGACACTCACTATCACTCTCTGACACTCTCAGACACTCACTATCACTCTCTGACACTCTCAGACACTCTCTGACACTCACAATCACTCTCTGACACTCTTTGGCACTCTCAGACACTCACTATCACTCTCTGACACTCTCAGACACTCACTATGACTCTCTGACACTCTCTGACACTCTCAGACACTCACTATCACTCTCTGACACTCTCAGACACTCACTATCACTCTCTGACACTCACTATCAC
The DNA here is from genome assembly GCF_036365525.1 of Heterodontus francisci. Lineage (NCBI taxonomy): Eukaryota > Metazoa > Chordata > Chondrichthyes > Heterodontiformes > Heterodontidae > Heterodontus > Heterodontus francisci. Next base: position 1,315,439 of record NW_027140445.1, on the reverse strand, counting down.
TCTCTGACATTCTCCGACACTCTCAGACACTCACAATCACTCTCTGACACTCTCTGGCACTCTCAGACACTCACTATCACTCTCTGACACTCTCTGAGACTCACTATCACTCTCTGACACTCTCTGACACACTCAGACACTCACTATCACTCTCTATCACTCTCTGACACTCCCAGACACTCACTCTCATTCTCTGACATTCTCTGACACTCTCTGACACTCACTATCACTCTCTGACACTCTCTGACACTCTCAGACACTCACTATCACTCTCTATTACTCTCTGACACTCCCAGACACTCACTATCACTCTCTGACATTCTCTGACACTCTCTGACACTAACAATCACTCTCTGACGCACTCTGACACTCTCAGACACTCACTATCACTCTCTGACATTCTCTGACACTCTCAAACACTCACTATCACTCTCTGACACTCTCTGACACTCTCAGACACTCACTATCACTCTCTGAAACTCTCTGACACTCTCAGACACTCACTATCACTCTCTGACACTCTCTGACACTTCTCTGACACTCACTATCAATCTCTGACACTCTCTGACACTCTCAGACACTCACTATCACTCTCTGACACACTCTGACACTCTCAGACACTCACTATCACTCTCTGACACTCTCTGACACTCTCAGACACTCACTGTCACTCTCTGACACTCTCTGACACTCTCAGACACGCACTATCACTCTCTGACACTCTCAGACACTCACTATCACTCTCTGACACTCTCTGACACTCTCAGACACTCACTATCACTCTCTGATACTCTCTGACAATCTCAGACTCTCACTATCACTCTCTATCACTCTCTGACACACTCAGACACTCACTATCACTCTCTGACACTCTCTGACACTCTCTGACACTCTCAGACACTCACTATCACTCTCTGACACTCTATGACTCTCACTATCACTCTCAGACACTCTCTGACACTCTCAGACCCTCACAATCACTCTCTGACACTCTCTGACACGCTCAGATACTCACTATCACTCTCTGACACTCTCTAACACTCTCAGACACTCACTATCACTCTCTGACACTCTCTGACACTCTCAGACACTCACTATCACTCTCTGACACTCTCAGACACTCACTCTCACTCTCTGACACTCTCAGACACTCACTATCACTCTCTGAAACTCTCTGACACTCTCAGACACTCACTATCACTCTCTGACACTCTCTGACACTTCTCTGACACTCAGTATCAATCTCTGACACTCTCTGACACTCTCAGACACTCACTATCACTCTCTGACACACTCTGACACTCTCAGACACTCGCTATCACTCTCTGACACTCTCTGACACTCTCAGACACTCACTGTCACTCTCTGACACTCTCTGACACTCTCAGACACGCACTATCACTCTCTGACACTCTCAGACACTCACTATCACTCTCTGACACTCTCTGACACTCTCAGACACTCACTATCACTCTCTGATACTCTCTGACAATCTCAGACTCTCACTATCACTCTCTATCACTCTCTGACACACTCAGACACTCACTATCACTCTCTGACACTCTCTGACACTCTCTGACTCTCTCAGACACTCACTATCACTCTCTGACACTCTATGACTCTCACTATCACTCTCAGACACTCTCTGACACTCTCAGACCCTCACTATCACTCTCTGACACTCTCTGACACGCTCAGATACTCACTATCACTCTCTGACACTCTCTAACACTCTCAGACACTCACTATCACTCTCTGACACTCTCTGACACTCTCAGACACTCACTATCACTCTCTGACACTCTCAGACACTCACTCTCACTCTCTGACACTCTCTGACACTCTCAGACACTCACTATCACTCTCTGACACTCCTGATACTCTCAGACACTCACTATCACTCTGTATCACTCTCTGACACTCTCTGACACTCACCATCACTCTCTATCACTCTCTGACACTCTCTGACACTCACTATCACTCTCTGACACTCTCTGACACACTCAGACACTCACTATCACTGTCTGACACTCTCTGACACTTTCAGATACTCACTATCGCTCTCTGACACTCTCCGACACCCTCAGACACTCACTATCACTCTCTGACACTCTCTGACAATCTCATACTCTCACTATCACTCTCTATCACTCTCTGACACTCTCTGACACTCACTATCACTCTCTGACACTCTCTGACACTCCCAGACACTCACTATCACTCTCTGACATTCTCTGACACTCTCTGACACTCACAATCACTCTCTGACACTCTCTGACACTCTCAGACACTCACTATCACTCTCTGACACTCTCAGACACTCACTATCACTCTCTGACACTCTCTGACACTCTCAGACACTCACTATCACTCTCTATCACTCTCTGACACACTCAGACACTCACTATCACTCTCTATCACTCTCTGACACTCTCTGACACTCACTATCACTCACTGACACTCTCTGACACTCTCAGACACTCACTATCACTCTCTGACACTCTCTGACACTCTCAGACACTGACTATCACTCTCTATCACTCTCTGACACTCACTATCACTCTCTGACACTCTCAGACACTCACTATCACTCTCTGACACTCTCTGACACTCTCAGACACTCACTATCACTCTCTATCACTCTCTGACACACTCAGACACTCACTATCACTCTCTATCTCTCTCTGACACTCTCTGACACTCACTATCACTCACTGACACTCTCTGACACTCTCAGACACTCACTATCACTCTCTGACACTCTCTGACACTCTCAGACACTGACTATCACTCTCTATCACTCTCTGACACTCCCAGACACTCACTATCACTCTCTGACATTCTCTGACACTCTCAAACACTCACTATCACTCTCTGATCCCCTCAGACACTCACTATCACTCTCTGACATTCTCTGACACTCTCTGACACTCACAATCACTCTCTGACACTCTCAGACACTAAATATCACTCTCTGACACTCTCAGACACTCACTATCACTCTCTGACACTCTCAGACACTCACTATCACTCTCTGACACTCTCTGACACTCTCAGACACTCACTATCACTCTCTATCACTCTCTGACGCACTCAGACACTCACTATCACTCTCTATCACTCTCTGACACTCTCTGACACTCTCTATCACTCTCTGACACTCTCTGACACTCTCAGACACTCACTATCACTCTCTGACACTCTCTGACACTCTCAGACACTGCCTATCACTCTCTATCACTCTCTGACACTCCCAGACACTCACTATCACTCTCTGACATTCTCTGACACTCTCAAACACTCACTATCACTCTCTGACACTCTCAGACACTCACTATCACTCTCTGACACTCTCTGACACTCTCAGACACTCACTATCACTCTCTATCACTCTCTGACACTCTCTGACACTCACTATCACTCTCTGACACTCTCTGACACTCTCAGACACTCACTATCACTCTCTGACACTCTCAGACACTCACTATCACTCTCTGACATTCTCTGACACTCTCAAACACTCACTATCACTCTCTGACACTCTCTGACACTCTCAGACACTCACTATCACTCTCTGACACTCTCTGACTCTCTCAGACACTCACTATCAATCTCTGACACTCTCAGACACTCACTCTCAATCTCTGACACTCCCAGACACTCACTATCACTCTCTGACATTCTCTGACACTCTCTGACACTCACAATCACTCTCTGACACTCTCTGGCACTCTCAGACACTCACTATCACTCTCTGACATTCTCTGACATTCTCTGACACTCACAATCACTCTCTGACACTCTCAGACACTCACTATCACTCTCTGACATTCTCTGACACTCTCAAACACTCACTATCACTCTCTGACACTCTCAGACACTCTCAGACAGTCACTGTCACTCTCTGACACTCTCTGACACTCTCAGACACCCACTATCACACTCTGACTCTCTCAGACACTCGCTATCACTCTCTGACACACTCAGACACTCACTATGACTCTCTGACACTCTCTGACACTCTCAGACACTCACTATCACTCTCTGACACTCTCAGACACTCACTATCACTCTCTGACACTCTCAGACACTCTCTGACACTCACAATCACTCTCTGACACTCTTTGGCACTCTCAAACACTCACTATCACTCTCTGACACTCTCAGACACTCACTATGACTCTCTGACACTCTCTGACACTCTCAGACACTCACTATCACTCTCTGACACTCTCAGACACTCACTATCACTCTCTGACACTCACTATCACTCTCTGACATTCTCCGACACTCTCTGACACTCACAATCACTCTCTGACACTCTCTGGCACTCTCAGACACTCACTATCACTCTCTGACACTCTCTGAGACTCACTATCACTCTCTGACACTCTCTGACACACTCAGACACTCACTATCACTCTCTATCACTCTCTGACACTCCCAGACACTCACTCTCATTCTCTGACATTCTCTGACACTCTCTGACACTCACTATCACTCTCTGACACTCTCTGACACTCTCAGACACTCACTATCACTCTCTATTACTCTCTGACACTCCCAGACACTCACTATCACTCTCTGACATTCTCTGACACTCTCTGACACTAACAATCACTCTCTGACGCACTCTGACACTCTCAGACACTCACTATCACTCTCTGACATTCTCTGACACTCTCAAACACTCACTATCACTCTCTGACACTCTCTGACACTCTCAGACACTCACTATCACTCTCTGAAACTCTCTGACACTCTCAGACACTCACTATCACTCTCTGACACTCTCTGACACTTCTCTGACACTCACTATCAATCTCTGACACTCTCTGACACTCTCAGGCACTCACTATCACTCTCTGACACACTCTGACACTCTCAGACACTCACTATCACTCTCTGACACTCTCTGACACTCTCAGACACTCACTGTCACTCTCTGACACTCTCTGACACTCTCAGACACGCACTATCACTCTCTGACACTCTCAGACACTCACTATCACTCTCTGACACTCTCTGACACTCTCAGACACTCACTATCACTCTCTGATACTCTCTGACAATCTCAGACTCTCACTATCACTCTCTATCACTCTCTGACACACTCAGACACTCACTATCACTCTCTGACACTCTCTGACACTCTCTGACTCTCTCAGACACTCACTATCACTCTCTGACACTCTATGACTCTCACTATCACTCTCAGACACTCTCTGACACTCTCAGACCCTCACTATCACTCTCTGACACTCTCTGACACGCTCAGATACTCACTATCACTCTCTGACACTCTCTAACACTCTCAGACACTCACTATCACTCTCTGACACTCTCTGACACTCTCAGACACTCACTATCACTCTCTGACACTCTCAGACACTCACTCTCACTCTCTGACACTCTCTGACACTCTCAGACACTCACTATCACTCTCTGACACTCCTGATACTCTCAGACACTCACTATCACTCTGTATCACTCTCTGACACTCTCTGACACTCACCATCACTCTCTATCACTCTCTGACACTCTCTGACACTCACTATCACTCTCTGACACTCTCTGACACACTCAGACACTCACTATCACTGTCTGACACTCTCTGACACTTTCAGATACTCACTATCGCTCTCTGAAACTCTCCGACACCCTCAGACACTCACTATCACTCTCTGACACTCTCTGACAATCTCATACTCTCACTATCACTCTCTATCACTCTCTGACACTCTCTGACACTCACTATCACTCTCTGACACTCTCTGACACTCCCAGACACTCACTATCACTCTCTGACATTCTCTGACACTCTCTGACACTCACAATCACTCTCTGACACTCTCTGACACTCTCAGACACTCACTATCACTCTCTGACACTCTCAGACACTCACTATCACTCTCTGACACTCTCTGACACTCTCAGACACTCACTATCACTCTCTATCACTCTCTGACACACTCAGACACTCACTATCACTCTCTATCACTCTCTGACACTCTCTGACACTCACTATCACTCTCTGACACTCTCTGACACTCTCAGACACTCACTATCACTCTCTATCACTCTCTGACACACTCAGACACTCACTATCACTCTCTATCACTCACTATCACTCTCTGACACTCTCTGACACTCTCAGACACTGACTATCACTCTCTATCACTCTCTGACACTCACTATCACTCTCTGACACTCTCAGACACTCACTATCACTCTCTGACACTCTCTGACACTCTCAGACACTCACTATCACTCTCTATCACTCTCTGACACACTCAGACACTCACTATCACTCTCTATCTCTCTCTGACACTCTCAGACACTCACTATCACTCACTGACACTCTCTGACACTCTCAGACACTCACTATCACTCTCTATCACTCTCTGACACACTCAGACACTCACTATCACTCTCTATCACTCACTATCACTCTCTGACACTCTCTGACACTCTCAGACACTGACTATCACTCTCTATCACTCTCTGACACTCACTATCACTCTCTGACACTCTCAGACACTCACTATCACTCTCTGACACTCTCTGACACTCTCAGACACTCACTATCACTCTCTATCACTCTCTGACACACTCAGACACTCACTATCACTCTCTATCTCTCTCTGACACTCTCTGACACTCACTATCACTCACTGACACTCTCTGACACTCTCAGACACTCACTATCACTCTCTGACACTCTCTGACACTCTCAGACACTGACTGTCACTCTCTATCACTCTCTGACACTCCCAGACACTCACTATCACTCTCTGACATTCTCTGACACTCTCAAACACTCACTATCACTCTCTGATCCCCTCAGACACTCACTATCACTCTCTGACATTCTCTGACACTCTCTGACACTCACAATCACTCTCTGACACTCTCAGACACTAACTATCACTCTCTGACACTCTCAGACACTCACTATCACTCTCTGACACTCTCAGACACTCACTATCACTCTCTGACACTCTCTGACACTCTCAGAAACTCACTATCACTCTCTATCACTCTCTGACGCACTCAGACACTCACTATCACTCTCTATCACTCTCTGACACTCTCTGACACTCTCTATCACTCTCTGACACTCTCTGACACTCTCAGACACTCACTATCACTCTCTGACACTCTCTGACACTCTCAGACACTGCCTATCACTCTCTATCACTCTCTGACACTCCCAGACACTCACTATCACTCTCTGACATTCTCTGACACTCTCAAACACTCACTATCACTCTCTGACACTCTCAGACACTCACTATCACTCTCTGACACTCTCTGACACTCTCAGACACTCACTATCACTCTCTATCACTCTCTGACACTCTCTGACACTCACTATCACTCTCTGACACTCTCTGACACTCTCAGACACTCACTATCACTCTCTGACACTCTCTGACACTCTCAGACACTCACTATCACTCTCTGACATTCTCTGACACTCTCAAACACTCACTATCACTCTCTGACACTCTCTGACACTCTCAGACACTCACTATCACTCTCTGACACTCTCTGACTCTCTCAGACACTCACTATCAATCTCTGACACTCTCAGACACTCACTCTCAATCTCTGACACTCCCAGACACTCACTATCACTCTCTGACATTCTCTGACACTCTCTGACACTCACAATCACTCTCTGACACTCTCTGGCACTCTCAGACACTCACTATCACTCTCTGACATTCTCTGACACTCTCTGACACTCACAATCACTCTCTGACACTCTCTGACACACTCTGACACTCACAATCACTCTCTGACACTCTCTGACACTCTCAGACACTAACTATCACTCTCTATCACTCTCTGACATTCCCAGACACTCACTATCACTCTCTGACATTCTCTGACACTCTCTGACACTCACAATCACTCTCTGACTCTCTCTGGAACTCTCAGACACTCACTATCACTCTCTGACACGCTCTGACACTCTCAGACTCTCACTATCACTCTCTGACACTCTCTGACACTCTCAGACACTCTCTGACACTCTCTGACACTCTCTGACACTCACTATCACTCTCTGACACTCACTATCACTCTCTGACACTCTCTGACACTCTCAGACACTCTCTGACACTCTCTGACACTCTCTGACACTCACGAACACTCTCTGACACTCACTATCACTCTCTGACACTCACTATCACTCTCTGACACTCTCAGACACTCACTATCACTCTCTGACACTCTCAGACACTCACTATCACTCTCTGACATTCTCTGACACTCTCAAACACTCACTATCACTCTCTGACACTCTCTGACACTCTCAGACACTCACTATCACTCTCTGACACTCTCTGACTCTCTCAGACACTCACTATCAATCTCTGACACTCTCAGACACTCACTATCACTCTCTGACACTCTCTGACACTCTCAGACACTCACTATCACTCTCTATCACTCTCTGACACACTCAGACACTCACTATCACTCTCTATCTCTCTCTGACACTCTCTGACACTCACTATCACTCACTGACACTCTCTGACACTCTCAGACACTCACTATCACTCTCTGACAATCTCTGACACTCTCAGACACTGACTATCACTCTCTATCACTCTCTGACACTCCCAGACACTCACTATCACTCTCTGACATTCTCTGACACTCTCAAACACTCACTATCACTCTCTGATCCCCTCAGACACTCACTATCACTCTCTGACATTCTCTGACACTCTCTGACACTCACAATCACTCTCTGACACTCTCAGACACTAACTATCACTCTCTGACATTCTCTGACACTCTCTGACACTCACAATCACTCTCTGACTCTCTCTGGAACTCTCAGACACTCACTATCACTCTCTGACACGCTCTGACACTCTCAGACACTCACTATCACTCTCTGACACTCTCTGACACTCTCAGACACTCTCTGACACTCTCTGACACTCTCTGACACTCACTATCACTCTCTGACACTCACTATCACTCTCTGACACTCTCTGACACTCTCAGACACTCTCTGACACTCTCTGACACTCTCTGACACTCACGAACACTCTCTGACACTCACTATCACTCTCTGACACTCACTATCACTCTCTGACACTCTCAGACACTCACTATCACTCTCTGACACTCTCAGACACTCACTATCACTCTCTGACATTCTCTGACACTCTCAAACACTCACTATCACTCTCTGACACTCTCTGACACTCTCAGACACTCACTATCACTCTCTGACACTCTCTGACTCTCTCAGACACTCACTATCAATCTCTGACACTCTCAGACACTCACTATCACTCTCTGACACTCTCTGACACTCTCAGACACTCACTATCACTCTCTATCACTCTCTGACACACTCAGACACTCACTATCACTCTCTATCTCTCTCTGACACTCTCTGACACTCACTATCACTCACTGACACTCTCTGACACTCTCAGACACTCACTATCACTCTCTGACAATCTCTGACACTCTCAGACACTGACTATCACTCTCTATCACTCTCTGACACTCCCAGACACTCACTATCACTCTCTGACATTCTCTGACACTCTCAAACACTCACTATCACTCTCTGATCCCCTCAGACACTCACTATCACTCTCTGACATTCTCTGACACTCTCTGACACTCACAATCACTCTCTGACACTCTCAGACACTAACTATCACTCTCTGACACTCTCAGACACTCACTATCACTCTCTGACACTCTCAGACACTCACTATCACTCTCTGACACTCTCTGACACTCTCAGACACTCACTATCACTCTCTATCACTCTCTGACGCACTCAGACACTCACTATCACTCTCTATCACTCTCTGACACTCTCTGACACTCTCTATCACTCTCTGACACTCTCTGACACTCTCAGACACTCACTATCACTCTCTGACACTCTCTGACACTCTCAGACACTGCCTATCACTCTCTATCACTCTCTGACACTCCCAGACACTCACTATCACTCTCTGACATTCTCTGACACTCTCAAACACTCACTATCACTCTCTGACACTCTCAGACACTCACTATCACTCTCTGACACTCTCTGACACTCTCAGACACTCACTATCACTCTCTATCACTCTCTGACACTCTCTGACACTCACTATCACTCTCTGACACTCTCTGACACTCTCAGACACTCACTATCACTCTCTGACACTCTCTGACACTCTCAGACACTCACTATCACTCTCTGACATTCTCTGACACTCTCAAACACTCACTATCACTCTCTGACACTCTCTGACACTCTCAGACACTCACTATCACTCTCTGACACTCTCTGACTCTCTCAGACACTCACTATCAATCTCTGACACTCTCAGACACTCACTCTCAATCTCTGACACTCCCAGACACTCACTATCACTCTCTGACATTCTCTGACACTCTCTGACACTCACAATCACTCTCTGACACTCTCTGGCACTCTCAGACACTCACTATCACTCTCTGACATTCTCTGACACTCTCTGACACTCACAATCACTCTCTGACACTCTCTGACACACTCTGACACTCACAATCACTCTCTGACACTCTCTGACACTCTCAGACACTAACTATCACTCTCTATCACTCTCTGACATTCCCAGACACTCACTATCACTCTCTGACATTCTCTGACACTCTCTGACACTCACAATCACTCTCTGACTCTCTCTGGAACTCTCAGACACTCACTATCACTCTCTGACACGCTCTGACACTCTCAGACACTCACTATCACTCTCTGACACTCTCTGACACTCTCAGACACTCTCTGACACTCTCTGACACTCTCTGACACTCACTATCACTCTCTGACACTCACTATCACTCTCTGACACTCTCTGACACTCTCAGACACTCTCTGACACTCTCTGACACTCTCTGACACTCACGAACACTCTCTGACACTCACTATCACTCTCTGACACTCACTATCACTCTCTGACACTCTCAGACACTCACTATCACTCTCTGACACTCTCAGACACTCACTATCACTCTCTGACATTCTCTGACACTCTCAAACACTCACTATCACTCTCTGACACTCTCTGACACTCTCAGACACTCACTGTCACTCTCTGACACTCTCTGACTCTCTCAGACACTCACTATCACTCTCTGACACTCTCAGACACTCACTCTCACTCTCTGACACTCCCAGACACTCACTATCACTCTCTGACATTCTCTGACACTCTCTGACACTCACAATCACTCTCTGACACTCTCTGGCACTCTCAGACACTCACTATCACTCTCTGACATTCTCTGACACTCTCTGACACTCACAATCACTCTCTGACACTCTCTGACACTCTCTGACACTCACAATCACTCTCTGACACTCTCTGACACTCTCAGACACTAACTATCACTCTCTATCACTCTCTGACATTCCCAGACACTCACTATCACTCTCTGACATTCTCTGACACTCTCTGACACTCACAATCACTCTCTGACTCTCTCTGGAACTCTCAGACACTCACTATCACTCTCTGACACGCTCTGACACTCTCAGACACTCACTATCACTCTCTGACACTCTCTGACACTCTCAGACACTCTCTGACACTCTCTGACACTCTCTGACACTCACTATCACTCTCTGACACTCACTATCACTCTCTGACACTCTCTGACACTCTCAGACACTCTCTGACACTCTCTGACACTCACGAACACTCTCTGACACTCACTATCACTCTCTGACACTCTCAGACACTCTCAGACACTCACTATCACTCTCTGACACTCTCTGACACTCTCAGACACTCACTATCACTCTCTATCACTCTCTGACACTCTCTGACCCTCACTATCACTCTCTGACACTCTCTGACACTCTCTGACACTCACAATCACTCTCTGACACTCTCTGGCACTCTCAGACACTCACTATCACTCTCTGACATTCTCTGACACTCTCTGACACTCACAATCACTCTCTGACACTCTCTGACACTCTCTGACACTCACAATCACTCTCTGACACTCTCTGACACTCTCAGACACTAACTATCACTCTCTATCACTCTCTGACATTCCCAGACACTCACTATCACTCTCTGACATTCTCTGACACTCTCTGACAATCACAATCACTCTCTGACTCTCTCTGACACTCTCTGACACTCACTATCACTCTCTGACACTCTCTGACACTCTCTGACACTCACTATCACTCTCTGACACTCTCTGATACTCACTATCACTCTCTGACACTCTCTGACACTCTCTGACACTCACTATCACTCTCTGACACTCACTATCACTCTGTGACACTCTCTGACAATCACTATCACTCTCTGACACGCTCTGACACTCTCAGACACTCACTATCACTCTCTGACACTCTCTGACACTCTCAGACACTCTCTGACACTCTCTGACACTCTCTGACACTCACTATCACTCTCTGACACTCACTTTCACTCTCTGACACTCTCTGACACTCTCAGACACTCTCTGACACTCTCTGACACTCACGAACACTCTCTGACACTCACTATCACTCTGTGACACTCTCAGACACTCTCAGACACTCACTATCACTCTCTGACACTCTCTGACACTCTCAGACACTCACTATCACTCTCTATCACTCTCTGACACTCTCTGACACTCACTATCACTCTCTGACACTCTCTGACACTCTCTGACACTCACTATCACTCTCTGACACTCTCTGACACTCACTATCACTCTCTGACACTCTCAGACACTCACTATCACTCTCTGACACTCTCTGACACTCTCTGACACTCACTATCACTCTCTGACACTCACTATCACTCTCTGACACTCTCTGACACTCACTATCACTCTCTGACACTCACTATCACTCTCTGACACTCTCAGACACTCTCAGACACTCACTATCACTCTCTGACACACTCTGACATTCTCAGACACTCACTATCACTCTCTATCACTCTCTGACACTCTCTGACACTCAGTATCACTCTCTGACACTCTCTGACACTCTCTGACACTCACTATCACTCTCTGACACTCTCTGACACTCACTATCACTCTCTGACACTCTCAGACACTCACTATCACTCTCTGACACTCTCTGACACTCTCTGACACTCACTATCACTCACTGACACTCACTATCACTCTCTGACACTCTGACACTCACTATCACTCTCTGACACTCACTATCACTCTCTGACACTCTCTGACACTCTCTGACACTCTCTGACACTCACTATCACTCTCTGACACTCACTATCACTCTCTGACACTCTCTGACACTCACTATCACTCTCTGACACTCACTATCACTCTCTGACACTCTCAGACACTCTCAGACACTCACTATCACTCTCTGACACTCTCTGACATTCTCAGACACTCACTATCACTCTCTATCACTCTCTGACACTCTCTGACACTCACTATCACTCTGTGACACTCTCTGACACTCTCTGACACTCACTATCACTCTCTGACACTCTCTGACACTCACTATCACTCTCTGACACTCTCAGACACTCACTATCACTCTCTGACACTCTCTGACACTCTCTGACACTCACTATCACTCTCTGACACTCACTATCACTCTCTGACACTCTCTGACACTCACTATCACTCTCTGACACTCACTATCACTCTCTGACACTCTCAGACACTCTCAGACACTCACTATCACTCTCTGACACTCTCTGACATTCTCAGACACTCACTATCACTCTCTATCACTCTCTGACACTCTCTGACACTCATTATCACTCTCTGACACTCTCTGACACTCTCTGACACTCTCAGACACTCTCAGACACTCACTATCACTCTCTGACACTCTCTGACATTCTCAGACACTCACTATCACTCTCTATCACTCTCTGACACTCTCTGACACTCACTATCACTCTCTGACACTCTCAGACACTCTCAGACACTCACTATCACTCTCTGACACTCTCTGACACTCACTATCACTCTCTGACACTCTCTGACACACACTATCACTCTCTGACACTCTCTGACACTCACTATCACTCTCTGACACTCACTGACACTCTCTGACACTCTCTGACACTCTCTGACACTCACTATCACTCTCTGACACTCACTATCACTCTCTGACACTCACTATCACTCTCAGACACTCACTATCACTCTCTGACACTCTCTGACACTCACTATCACTCTCTGACACTCTCTGACACTCACTATCACTCTCTGACACTCTCAGACACTCTCAGACACTCACTATCACTCTCTGACACTCTCTGACACTCTCTGACACTCTCTGACTCTCTCAGAAACTCACTATCACTCTCTGACACTCTCAGACACTCACTCTCACTCTCTGACACTCCCAGACACTCACTATCACTCTCTGACATTCTCTGACACTCTCTGACACTCACAATCACTCTCTGACACTCTCTGGCACACTCAGACACTCACTATCACTCTCTGACATTCTCTGACACTCTCTGACACTCACAATCACTCTCTGACACTCTCTGACACTCTCTGACACTCTCAGACACTGACTATCACTCTCTATCACTCTCTGACACTCACTATCACTCTCTGACACTCTCAGACACTCACTATCACTCTCTGACACTCTCTGACACTCTCAGACACTCACTATCACTCTCTATCACTCTCTGACACACTCAGACACTCACTATCACTCTCTATCTCTCTCTGACACTCTCTGACACTCACTATCACTCTCTATCACTCACTATCACTCTCTGACACTCTCTGACACTCTCAGACACTGACTATCACTCTCTATCACTCTCTGACACTCACTATCACTCTCTGACACTCTCAGACACTCACTATCACTCGCTGACACTCTCTGACACTCTCAGACACTCACTATCACTCTCTATCACTCTCTGACACACTCAGACACTCACTATCACTCTCTATCTCTCTCTGACACTCTCAGACACTCACTATCACTCACTGACACTCTCTGACACTCTCAGACACTCACTATCACTCTCTATCACTCTCTGACACACTCAGACACTCACTATCACTCTCTATCACTCACTATCACTCTCTGACACTCTCTGACACTCTCAGACACTGACTATCACTCTCTATCACTCTCTGACACTCACTATCACTCTCTGACACTCTCAGACACTCACTATCACTCTCTGACACTCTCTGACACTCTCAGACACTCACTATCACTCTCTATCACTCTCTGACACACTCAGACACTCACTATCACTCTCTATCTCTCTCTGACACTCTCTGACACTCACTATCACTCACTGACACTCTCTGACACTCTCAGACACTCACTATCACTCTCTGACACTCTCTGACACTCTCAGACACTGACTGTCACTCTCTATCACTCTCTGACACTCCCAGACACTCACTATCACTCTCTGACATTCTCTGACACTCTCAAACACTCACTATCACTCTCTGATCCCCTCAGACACTCACTATCACTCTCTGACATTCTCTGACACTCTCTGACACTCACAATCACTCTCTGACACTCTCAGACACTAACTATCACTCTCTGACACTCTCAGACACTCACTATCACTCTCTGACACTCTCAGACACTCACTATCACTCTCTGACACTCTCTGACACTCTCAGACACTCACTATCACTCTCTATCACTCTCTGACGCACTCAGACACTCACTATCACTCTCTATCACTCTCTGACACTCTCTGACACTCTCTATCACTCTCTGACACTCTCTGACACTCTCAGACACTCACTATCACTCTCTGACACTCTCTGACACTCTCAGACACTGCCTATCACTCTCTATCACTCTCTGACACTCCCAGACACTCACTATCACTCTCTGACATTCTCTGACACTCTCAAACACTCACTATCACTCTCTGACACTCTCAGACACTCACTATCACTCTCTGACACTCTCTGACACTCTCAGACACTCACTATCACTCTCTATCACTCTCTGACACTCTCTGACACTCACTATCACTCTCTGACACTCTCTGACACTCTCAGACACTCACTATCACTCTCTGACACTCTCTGACACTCTCAGACACTCACTATCACTCTCTGACATTCTCTGACACTCTCAAACACTCACTATCACTCTCTGACACTCTCTGACACTCTCAGACACTCACTATCACTCTCTGACACTCTCTGACTCTCTCAGACACTCACTATCAATCTCTGACACTCTCAGACACTCACTCTCAATCTCTGACACTCCCAGACACTCACTATCACTCTCTGACATTCTCTGACACTCTCTGACACTCACAATCACTCTCTGACACTCTCTGGCACTCTCAGACACTCACTATCACTCTCTGACATTCTCTGACACTCTCTGACACTCACAATCACTCTCTGACACTCTCTGACACACTCTGACACTCACAATCACTCTCTGACACTCTCTGACACTCTCAGACACTAACTATCACTCTCTATCACTCTCTGACATTCCCAGACACTCACTATCACTCTCTGACATTCTCTGACACTCTCTGACACTCACAATCACTCTCTGACTCTCTCTGGAACTCTCAGACACTCACTATCACTCTCTGACACGCTCTGACACTCTCAGACACTCACTATCACTCTCTGACACTCTCTGACACTCTCAGACACTCTCTGACACTCTCTGACACTCTCTGACACTCACTATCACTCTCTGACACTCACTATCACTCTCTGACACTCTCTGACACTCTCAGACACTCTCTGACACTCTCTGACACTCTCTGACACTCACGAACACTCTCTGACACTCACTATCACTCTCTGACACTCACTATCACTCTCTGACACTCTCAGACACTCACTATCACTCTCTGACACTCTCAGACACTCACTATCACTCTCTGACATTCTCTGACACTCTCAAACACTCACTATCACTCTCTGACACTCTCTGACACTCTCAGACACTCACTATCACTCTCTGACACTCTCTGACTCTCTCAGACACTCACTATCAATCTCTGACACTCTCAGACACTCACTATCACTCTCTGACACTCTCTGACACTCTCAGACACTCACTATCACTCTCTATCACTCTCTGACACACTCAGACACTCACTATCACTCTCTATCTCTCTCTGACACTCTCTGACACTCACTATCACTCACTGACACTCTCTGACACTCTCAGACACTCACTATCACTCTCTGACAATCTCTGACACTCTCAGACACTGACTATCACTCTCTATCACTCTCTGACACTCCCAGACACTCACTATCACTCTCTGACATTCTCTGACACTCTCAAACACTCACTATCACTCTCTGATCCCCTCAGACACTCACTATCACTCTCTGACATTCTCTGACACTCTCTGACACTCACAATCACTCTCTGACACTCTCAGACACTAACTATCACTCTCTGACACTCTCAGACACTCACTATCACTCTCTGACACTCTCAGACACTCACTATCACTCTCTGACACTCTCTGACACTCTCAGACACTCACTATCACTCTCTATCACTCTCTGACGCACTCAGACACTCACTATCACTCTCTATCACTCTCTGACACTCTCTGACACTCTCTATCACTCTCTGACACTCTCTGACACTCTCAGACACTCACTATCACTCTCTGACACTCTCTGACACTCTCAGACACTGCCTATCACTCTCTATCACTCTCTGACACTCCCAGACACTCACTATCACTCTCTGACATTCTCTGACACTCTCAAACACTCACTATCACTCTCTGACACTCTCAGACACTCACTATCACTCTCTGACACTCTCTGACACTCTCAGACACTCACTATCACTCTCTATCACTCTCTGACACTCTCTGACACTCACTATCACTCTCTGACACTCTCTGACACTCTCAGACACTCACTATCACTCTCTGACACTCTCTGACACTCTCAGACACTCACTATCACTCTCTGACATTCTCTGACACTCTCAAACACTCACTATCACTCTCTGACACTCTCTGACACTCTCAGACACTCACTATCACTCTCTGACACTCTCTGACTCTCTCAGACACTCACTATCAATCTCTGACACTCTCAGACACTCACTCTCAATCTCTGACACTCCCAGACACTCACTATCACTCTCTGACATTCTCTGACACTCTCTGACACTCACAATCACTCTCTGACACTCTCTGGCACTCTCAGACACTCACTATCACTCTCTGACATTCTCTGACACTCTCTGACACTCACAATCACTCTCTGACACTCTCTGACACACTCTGACACTCACAATCACTCTCTGACACTCTCTGACACTCTCAGACACTAACTATCACTCTCTATCACTCTCTGACATTCCCAGACACTCACTATCACTCTCTGACATTCTCTGACACTCTCTGACACTCACAATCACTCTCTGACTCTCTCTGGAACTCTCAGACACTCACTATCACTCTCTGACACGCTCTGACACTCTCAGACACTCACTATCACTCTCTGACACTCTCTGACACTCTCAGACACTCTCTGACACTCTCTGACACTCTCTGACACTCACTATCACTCTCTGACACTCACTATCACTCTCTGACACTCTCTGACACTCTCAGACACTCTCTGACACTCTCTGACACTCTCTGACACTCACGAACACTCTCTGACACTCACTATCACTCTCTGACACTCACTATCACTCTCTGACACTCTCAGACACTCACTATCACTCTCTGACACTCTCAGACACTCACTATCACTCTCTGACATTCTCTGACACTCTCAAACACTCACTATCACTCTCTGACACTCTCTGACACTCTCAGACACTCACTGTCACTCTCTGACACTCTCTGACTCTCTCAGACACTCACTATCACTCTCTGACACTCTCAGACACTCACTCTCACTCTCTGACACTCCCAGACACTCACTATCACTCTCTGACATTCTCTGACACTCTCTGACACTCACAATCACTCTCTGACACTCTCTGGCACTCTCAGACACTCACTATCACTCTCTGACATTCTCTGACACTCTCTGACACTCACAATCACTCTCTGACACTCTCTGACACTCTCTGACACTCACAATCACTCTCTGACACTCTCTGACACTCTCAGACACTAACTATCACTCTCTATCACTCTCTGACATTCCCAGACACTCACTATCACTCTCTGACATTCTCTGACACTCTCTGACACTCACAATCACTCTCTGACTCTCTCTGGAACTCTCAGACACTCACTATCACTCTCTGACACGCTCTGACACTCTCAGACACTCACTATCACTCTCTGACACTCTCTGACACTCTCAGACACTCTCTGACACTCTCTGACACTCTCTGACACTCACTATCACTCTCTGACACTCACTATCACTCTCTGACACTCTCTGACACTCTCAGACACTCTCTGACACTCTCTGACACTCACGAACACTCTCTGACACTCACTATCACTCTCTGACACTCTCAGACACTCTCAGACACTCACTATCACTCTCTGACACTCTCTGACACTCTCAGACACTCACTATCACTCTCTCTCACTCTCTGACACTCTCTGACCCTCACTATCACTCTCTGACACTCTCTGACACTCTCTGACACTCACAATCACTCTCTGACACTCTCTGGCACTCTCTGACACTCACAATCACTCTCTGACACTCCTGATACTCTCAGACACTCACTATCACTCTGTATCACTCTCTGACACTCTCTGACACTCACCATCACTCTCTATCACTCTCTGACACTCTCTGACACTCACTATCACTCTCTGACACTCTCTGACACACTCAGACACTCACTATCACTGTCTGACACTCTCTGACACTTTCAGATACTCACTATCGCTCTCTGAAACTCTCCGACACCCTCAGACACTCACTATCACTCTCTGACACTCTCTGACAATCTCATACTCTCACTATCACTCTCTATCACTCTCTGACACTCTCTGACACTCACTATCACTCTCTGACACTCTCTGACACTCCCAGACACTCACTATCACTCTCTGACATTCTCTGACACTCTCTGACACTCACAATCACTCTCTGACACTCTCTGACACTCTCAGACACTCACTATCACTCTCTGACACTCTCAGACACTCACTATCACTCTCTGACACTCTCTGACACTCTCAGACACTCACTATCACTCTCTATCACTCTCTGACACACTCAGACACTCACTATCACTCTCTATCACTCTCTGACACTCTCTGACACTCACTATCACTCTCTGACACTCTCTGACACTCTCAGACACTCACTATCACTCTCTATCACTCTCTGACACACTCAGACACTCACTATCACTCTCTATCACTCACTATCACTCTCTGACACTCTCTGACACTCTCAGACACTGACTATCACTCTCTATCACTCTCTGACACTCACTATCACTCTCTGACACTCTCAGACACTCACTATCACTCTCTGACACTCTCTGACACTCTCAGACACTCACTATCACTCTCTATCACTCTCTGACACACTCAGACACTCACTATCACTCTCTATCTCTCTCTGACACTCTCAGACACTCACTATCACTCACTGACACTCTCTGACACTCTCAGACACTCACTATCACTCTCTATCACTCTCTGACACACTCAGACACTCACTATCACTCTCTATCACTCACTATCACTCTCTGACACTCTCTGACACTCTCAGACACTGACTATCACTCTCTATCACTCTCTGACACTCACTATCACTCTCTGACACTCTCAGACACTCACTATCACTCTCTGACACTCTCTGACACTCTCAGACACTCACTATCACTCTCTATCACTCTCTGACACACTCAGACACTCACTATCACTCTCTATCTCTCTCTGACACTCTCTGACACTCACTATCACTCACTGACACTCTCTGACACTCTCAGACACTCACTATCACTCTCTGACACTCTCTGACACTCTCAGACACTGACTGTCACTCTCTATCACTCTCTGACACTCCCAGACACTCACTATCACTCTCTGACATTCTCTGACACTCTCAAACACTCACTATCACTCTCTGATCCCCTCAGACACTCACTATCACTCTCTGACATTCTCTGACACTCTCTGACACTCACAATCACTCTCTGACACTCTCAGACACTAACTATCACTCTCTGACACTCTCAGACACTCACTATCACTCTCTGACACTCTCAGACACTCACTATCACTCTCTGACACTCTCTGACACTCTCAGAAACTCACTATCACTCTCTATCACTCTCTGACGCACTCAGACACTCACTATCACTCTCTATCACTCTCTGACACTCTCTGACACTCTCTATCACTCTCTGACACTCTCTGACACTCTCAGACACTCACTATCACTCTCTGACACTCTCTGACACTCTCAGACACTGCCTATCACTCTCTATCACTCTCTGACACTCCCAGACACTCACTATCACTCTCTGACATTCTCTGACACTCTCAAACACTCACTATCACTCTCTGACACTCTCAGACACTCACTATCACTCTCTGACACTCTCTGACACTCTCAGACACTCACTATCACTCTCTATCACTCTCTGACACTCTCTGACACTCACTATCACTCTCTGACACTCTCTGACACTCTCAGACACTCACTATCACTCTCTGACACTCTCTGACACTCTCAGACACTCACTATCACTCTCTGACATTCTCTGACACTCTCAAACACTCACTATCACTCTCTGACACTCTCTGACACTCTCAGACACTCACTATCACTCTCTGACACTCTCTGACTCTCTCAGACACTCACTATCAATCTCTGACACTCTCAGACACTCACTCTCAATCTCTGACACTCCCAGACACTCACTATCACTCTCTGACATTCTCTGACACTCTCTGACACTCACAATCACTCTCTGACACTCTCTGGCACTCTCAGACACTCACTATCACTCTCTGACATTCTCTGACACTCTCTGACACTCACAATCACTCTCTGACACTCTCTGACACACTCTGACACTCACAATCACTCTCTGACACTCTCTGACACTCTCAGACACTAACTATCACTCTCTATCACTCTCTGACATTCCCAGACACTCACTATCACTCTCTGACATTCTCTGACACTCTCTGACACTCACAATCACTCTCTGACTCTCTCTGGAACTCTCAGACACTCACTATCACTCTCTGACACGCTCTGACACTCTCAGACTCTCACTATCACTCTCTGACACTCTCTGACACTCTCAGACACTCTCTGACACTCTCTGACACTCTCTGACACTCACTATCACTCTCTGACACTCACTATCACTCTCTGACACTCTCTGACACTCTCAGACACTCTCTGACACTCTCTGACACTCTCTGACACTCACGAACACTCTCTGACACTCACTATCACTCTCTGACACTCACTATCACTCTCTGACACTCTCAGACACTCACTATCACTCTCTGACACTCTCAGACACTCACTATCACTCTCTGACATTCTCTGACACTCTCAAACACTCACTATCACTCTCTGACACTCTCTGACACTCTCAGACACTCACTATCACTCTCTGACACTCTCTGACTCTCTCAGACACTCACTATCAATCTCTGACACTCTCAGACACTCACTATCACTCTCTGACACTCTCTGACACTCTCAGACACTCACTATCACTCTCTATCACTCTCTGACACACTCAGACACTCACTATCACTCTCTATCTCTCTCTGACACTCTCTGACACTCACTATCACTCACTGACACTCTCTGACACTCTCAGACACTCACTATCACTCTCTGACAATCTCTGACACTCTCAGACACTGACTATCACTCTCTATCACTCTCTGACACTCCCAGACACTCACTATCACTCTCTGACATTCTCTGACACTCTCAAACACTCACTATCACTCTCTGATCCCCTCAGACACTCACTATCACTCTCTGACATTCTCTGACACTCTCTGACACTCACAATCACTCTCTGACACTCTCAGACACTAACTATCACTCTCTGACATTCTCTGACACTCTCTGACACTCACAATCACTCTCTGACTCTCTCTGGAACTCTCAGACACTCACTATCACTCTCTGACACGCTCTGACACTCTCAGACACTCACTATCACTCTCTGACACTCTCTGACACTCTCAGACACTCTCTGACACTCTCTGACACTCTCTGACACTCACTATCACTCTCTGACACTCACTATCACTCTCTGACACTCTCTGACACTCTCAGACACTCTCTGACACTCTCTGACACTCTCTGACACTCACGAACACTCTCTGACACTCACTATCACTCTCTGACACTCACTATCACTCTCTGACACTCTCAGACACTCACTATCACTCTCTGACACTCTCAGACACTCACTATCACTCTCTGACATTCTCTGACACTCTCAAACACTCACTATCACTCTCTGACACTCTCTGACACTCTCAGACACTCACTATCACTCTCTGACACTCTCTGACTCTCTCAGACACTCACTATCAATCTCTGACACTCTCAGACACTCACTATCACTCTCTGACACTCTCTGACACTCTCAGACACTCACTATCACTCTCTATCACTCTCTGACACACTCAGACACTCACTATCACTCTCTATCTCTCTCTGACACTCTCTGACACTCACTATCACTCACTGACACTCTCTGACACTCTCAGACACTCACTATCACTCTCTGACAATCTCTGACACTCTCAGACACTGACTATCACTCTCTATCACTCTCTGACACTCCCAGACACTCACTATCACTCTCTGACATTCTCTGACACTCTCAAACACTCACTATCACTCTCTGATCCCCTCAGACACTCACTATCACTCTCTGACATTCTCTGACACTCTCTGACACTCACAATCACTCTCTGACACTCTCAGACACTAACTATCACTCTCTGACACTCTCAGACACTCACTATCACTCTCTGACACTCTCAGACACTCACTATCACTCTCTGACACTCTCTGACACTCTCAGACACTCACTATCACTCTCTATCACTCTCTGACGCACTCAGACACTCACTATCACTCTCTATCACTCTCTGACACTCTCTGACACTCTCTATCACTCTCTGACACTCTCTGACACTCTCAGACACTCACTATCACTCTCTGACACTCTCTGACACTCTCAGACACTGCCTATCACTCTCTATCACTCTCTGACACTCCCAGACACTCACTATCACTCTCTGACATTCTCTGACACTCTCAAACACTCACTATCACTCTCTGACACTCTCAGACACTCACTATCACTCTCTGACACTCTCTGACACTCTCAGACACTCACTATCACTCTCTATCACTCTCTGACACTCTCTGACACTCACTATCACTCTCTGACACTCTCTGACACTCTCAGACACTCACTATCACTCTCTGACACTCTCTGACACTCTCAGACACTCACTATCACTCTCTGACATTCTCTGACACTCTCAAACACTCACTATCACTCTCTGACACTCTCTGACACTCTCAGACACTCACTATCACTCTCTGACACTCTCTGACTCTCTCAGACACTCACTATCAATCTCTGACACTCTCAGACACTCACTCTCAATCTCTGACACTCCCAGACACTCACTATCACTCTCTGACATTCTCTGACACTCTCTGACACTCACAATCACTCTCTGACACTCTCTGGCACTCTCAGACACTCACTATCACTCTCTGACATTCTCTGACACTCTCTGACACTCACAATCACTCTCTGACACTCTCTGACACACTCTGACACTCACAATCACTCTCTGACACTCTCTGACACTCTCAGACACTAACTATCACTCTCTATCACTCTCTGACATTCCCAGACACTCACTATCACTCTCTGACATTCTCTGACACTCTCTGACACTCACAATCACTCTCTGACTCTCTCTGGAACTCTCAGACACTCACTATCACTCTCTGACACGCTCTGACACTCTCAGACACTCACTATCACTCTCTGACACTCTCTGACACTCTCAGACACTCTCTGACACTCTCTGACACTCTCTGACACTCACTATCACTCTCTGACACTCACTATCACTCTCTGACACTCTCTGACACTCTCAGACACTCTCTGACACTCTCTGACACTCTCTGACACTCACGAACACTCTCTGACACTCACTATCACTCTCTGACACTCACTATCACTCTCTGACACTCTCAGACACTCACTATCACTCTCTGACACTCTCAGACACTCACTATCACTCTCTGACATTCTCTGACACTCTCAAACACTCACTATCACTCTCTGACACTCTCTGACACTCTCAGACACTCACTGTCACTCTCTGACACTCTCTGACTCTCTCAGACACTCACTATCACTCTCTGACACTCTCAGACACTCACTCTCACTCTCTGACACTCCCAGACACTCACTATCACTCTCTGACATTCTCTGACACTCTCTGACACTCACAATCACTCTCTGACACTCTCTGGCACTCTCAGACACTCACTATCACTCTCTGACATTCTCTGACACTCTCTGACACTCACAATCACTCTCTGACACTCTCTGACACTCTCTGACACTCACAATCACTCTCTGACACTCTCTGACACTCTCAGACACTAACTATCACTCTCTATCACTCTCTGACATTCCCAGACACTCACTATCACTCTCTGACATTCTCTGACACTCTCTGACACTCACAATCACTCTCTGACTCTCTCTGGAACTCTCAGACACTCACTATCACTCTCTGACACGCTCTGACACTCTCAGACACTCACTATCACTCTCTGACACTCTCTGACACTCTCAGACACTCTCTGACACTCTCTGACACTCTCTGACACTCACTATCACTCTCTGACACTCACTATCACTCTCTGACACTCTCTGACACTCTCAGACACTCTCTGACACTCTCTGACACTCACGAACACTCTCTGACACTCACTATCACTCTCTGACACTCTCAGACACTCTCAGACACTCACTATCACTCTCTGACACTCTCTGACACTCTCAGACACTCACTATCACTCTCTATCACTCTCTGACACTCTCTGACCCTCACTATCACTCTCTGACACTCTCTGACACTCTCTGACACTCACAATCACTCTCTGACACTCTCTGGCACTCTCAGACACTCACTATCACTCTCTGACATTCTCTGACACTCTCTGACACTCACAATCACTCTCTGACACTCTCTGACACTCTCTGACACTCACAATCACTCTCTGACACTCTCTGACACTCTCAGACACTAACTATCACTCTCTATCACTCTCTGACATTCCCAGACACTCACTATCACTCTCTGACATTCTCTGACACTCTCTGACAATCACAATCACTCTCTGACTCTCTCTGACACTCTCTGACACTCACTATCACTCTCTGACACTCTCTGACACTCTCTGACACTCACTATCACTCTCTGACACTCTCTGATACTCACTATCACTCTCTGACACTCTCTGACACTCTCTGACACTCACTATCACTCTCTGACACTCACTATCACTCTGTGACACTCTCTGACAATCACTATCACTCTCTGACACGCTCTGACACTCTCAGACACTCACTATCACTCTCTGACACTCTCTGACACTCTCAGACACTCTCTGACACTCTCTGACACTCTCTGACACTCACTATCACTCTCTGACACTCACTTTCACTCTCTGACACTCTCTGACACTCTCAGACACTCTCTGACACTCTCTGACACTCACGAACACTCTCTGACACTCACTATCACTCTGTGACACTCTCAGACACTCTCAGACACTCACTATCACTCTCTGACACTCTCTGACACTCTCAGACACTCACTATCACTCTCTATCACTCTCTGACACTCTCTGACACTCACTATCACTCTCTGACACTCTCTGACACTCTCTGACACTCACTATCACTCTCTGACACTCTCTGACACTCACTATCACTCTCTGACACTCTCAGACACTCACTATCACTCTCTGACACTCTCTGACACTCTCTGACACTCACTATCACTCTCTGACACTCACTATCACTCTCTGACACTCTCTGACACTCACTATCACTCTCTGACACTCACTATCACTCTCTGACACTCTCAGACACTCTCAGACACTCACTATCACTCTCTGACACACTCTGACATTCTCAGACACTCACTATCACTCTCTATCACTCTCTGACACTCTCTGACACTCAGTATCACTCTCTGACACTCTCTGACACTCTCTGACACTCACTATCACTCTCTGACACTCTCTGACACTCACTATCACTCTCTGACACTCTCAGACACTCACTATCACTCTCTGACACTCTCTGACACTCTCTGACACTCACTATCACTCACTGACACTCACTATCACTCTCTGACACTCTGACACTCACTATCACTCTCTGACACTCACTATCACTCTCTGACACTCTCTGACACTCTCTGACACTCTCTGACACTCACTATCACTCTCTGACACTCACTATCACTCTCTGACACTCTCTGACACTCACTATCACTCTCTGACACTCACTATCACTCTCTGACACTCTCAGACACTCTCAGACACTCACTATCACTCTCTGACACTCTCTGACATTCTCAGACACTCACTATCACTCTCTATCACTCTCTGACACTCTCTGACACTCACTATCACTCTGTGACACTCTCTGACACTCTCTGACACTCACTATCACTCTCTGACACTCTCTGACACTCACTATCACTCTCTGACACTCTCAGACACTCACTATCACTCTCTGACACTCTCTGACACTCTCTGACACTCACTATCACTCTCTGACACTCACTATCACTCTCTGACACTCTCTGACACTCACTATCACTCTCTGACACTCACTATCACTCTCTGACACTCTCAGACACTCTCAGACACTCACTATCACTCTCTGACACTCTCTGACATTCTCAGACACTCACTATCACTCTCTATCACTCTCTGACACTCTCTGACACTCATTATCACTCTCTGACACTCTCTGACACTCTCTGACACTCTCAGACACTCTCAGACACTCACTATCACTCTCTGACACTCTCTGACATTCTCAGACACTCACTATCACTCTCTATCACTCTCTGACACTCTCTGACACTCACTATCACTCTCTGACACTCTCAGACACTCTCAGACACTCACTATCACTCTCTGACACTCTCTGACACTCACTATCACTCTCTGACACTCTCTGACACACACTATCACTCTCTGACACTCTCTGACACTCACTATCACTCTCTGACACTCACTGACACTCTCTGACACTCTCTGACACTCTCTGACACTCACTATCACTCTCTGACACTCACTATCACTCTCTGACACTCACTATCACTCTCAGACACTCACTATCACTCTCTGACACTCTCTGACACTCACTATCACTCTCTGACACTCTCTGACACTCACTATCACTCTCTGACACTCTCAGACACTCTCAGACACTCACTATCACTCTCTGACACTCTCTGACACTCTCTGACACTCTCTGACACTCTCTGACTCTCTCAGAAACTCACTATCACTCTCTGACACTCTCAGACACTCACTCTCACTCTCTGACACTCCCAGACACTCACTATCACTCTCTGACATTCTCTGACACTCTCTGACACTCACAATCACTCTCTGACACTCTCTGGCACACTCAGACACTCACTATCACTCTCTGACATTCTCTGACACTCTCTGACACTCACAATCACTCTCTGACACTCTCTGACACTCTCTGACACTCTCAGACACTGACTATCACTCTCTATCACTCTCTGACACTCACTATCACTCTCTGACACTCTCAGACACTCACTATCACTCTCTGACACTCTCTGACACTCTCAGACACTCACTATCACTCTCTATCACTCTCTGACACACTCAGACACTCACTATCACTCTCTATCTCTCTCTGACACTCTCTGACACTCACTATCACTCTCTATCACTCACTATCACTCTCTGACACTCTCTGACACTCTCAGACACTGACTATCACTCTCTATCACTCTCTGACACTCACTATCACTCTCTGACACTCTCAGACACTCACTATCACTCGCTGACACTCTCTGACACTCTCAGACACTCACTATCACTCTCTATCACTCTCTGACACACTCAGACACTCACTATCACTCTCTATCTCTCTCTGACACTCTCAGACACTCACTATCACTCACTGACACTCTCTGACACTCTCAGACACTCACTATCACTCTCTATCACTCTCTGACACACTCAGACACTCACTATCACTCTCTATCACTCACTATCACTCTCTGACACTCTCTGACACTCTCAGACACTGACTATCACTCTCTATCACTCTCTGACACTCACTATCACTCTCTGACACTCTCAGACACTCACTATCACTCTCTGACACTCTCTGACACTCTCAGACACTCACTATCACTCTCTATCACTCTCTGACACACTCAGACACTCACTATCACTCTCTATCTCTCTCTGACACTCTCTGACACTCACTATCACTCACTGACACTCTCTGACACTCTCAGACACTCACTATCACTCTCTGACACTCTCTGACACTCTCAGACACTGACTGTCACTCTCTATCACTCTCTGACACTCCCAGACACTCACTATCACTCTCTGACATTCTCTGACACTCTCAAACACTCACTATCACTCTCTGATCCCCTCAGACACTCACTATCACTCTCTGACATTCTCTGACACTCTCTGACACTCACAATCACTCTCTGACACTCTCAGACACTAACTATCACTCTCTGACACTCTCAGACACTCACTATCACTCTCTGACACTCTCAGACACTCACTATCACTCTCTGACACTCTCTGACACTCTCAGACACTCACTATCACTCTCTATCACTCTCTGACGCACTCAGACACTCACTATCACTCTCTATCACTCTCTGACACTCTCTGACACTCTCTATCACTCTCTGACACTCTCTGACACTCTCAGACACTCACTATCACTCTCTGACACTCTCTGACACTCTCAGACACTGCCTATCACTCTCTATCACTCTCTGACACTCCCAGACACTCACTATCACTCTCTGACATTCTCTGACACTCTCAAACACTCACTATCACTCTCTGACACTCTCAGACACTCACTATCACTCTCTGACACTCTCTGACACTCTCAGACACTCACTATCACTCTCTATCACTCTCTGACACTCTCTGACACTCACTATCACTCTCTGACACTCTCTGACACTCTCAGACACTCACTATCACTCTCTGACACTCTCTGACACTCTCAGACACTCACTATCACTCTCTGACATTCTCTGACACTCTCAAACACTCACTATCACTCTCTGACACTCTCTGACACTCTCAGACACTCACTATCACTCTCTGACACTCTCTGACTCTCTCAGACACTCACTATCAATCTCTGACACTCTCAGACACTCACTCTCAATCTCTGACACTCCCAGACACTCACTATCACTCTCTGACATTCTCTGACACTCTCTGACACTCACAATCACTCTCTGACACTCTCTGGCACTCTCAGACACTCACTATCACTCTCTGACATTCTCTGACACTCTCTGACACTCACAATCACTCTCTGACACTCTCTGACACACTCTGACACTCACAATCACTCTCTGACACTCTCTGACACTCTCAGACACTAACTATCACTCTCTATCACTCTCTGACATTCCCAGACACTCACTATCACTCTCTGACATTCTCTGACACTCTCTGACACTCACAATCACTCTCTGACTCTCTCTGGAACTCTCAGACACTCACTATCACTCTCTGACACGCTCTGACACTCTCAGACACTCACTATCACTCTCTGACACTCTCTGACACTCTCAGACACTCTCTGACACTCTCTGACACTCTCTGACACTCACTATCACTCTCTGACACTCACTATCACTCTCTGACACTCTCTGACACTCTCAGACACTCTCTGACACTCTCTGACACTCTCTGACACTCACGAACACTCTCTGACACTCACTATCACTCTCTGACACTCACTATCACTCTCTGACACTCTCAGACACTCACTATCACTCTCTGACACTCTCAGACACTCACTATCACTCTCTGACATTCTCTGACACTCTCAAACACTCACTATCACTCTCTGACACTCTCTGACACTCTCAGACACTCACTATCACTCTCTGACACTCTCTGACTCTCTCAGACACTCACTATCAATCTCTGACACTCTCAGACACTCACTATCACTCTCTGACACTCTCTGACACTCTCAGACACTCACTATCACTCTCTATCACTCTCTGACACACTCAGACACTCACTATCACTCTCTATCTCTCTCTGACACTCTCTGACACTCACTATCACTCACTGACACTCTCTGACACTCTCAGACACTCACTATCACTCTCTGACAATCTCTGACACTCTCAGACACTGACTATCACTCTCTATCACTCTCTGACACTCCCAGACACTCACTATCACTCTCTGACATTCTCTGACACTCTCAAACACTCACTATCACTCTCTGATCCCCTCAGACACTCACTATCACTCTCTGACATTCTCTGACACTCTCTGACACTCACAATCACTCTCTGACACTCTCAGACACTAACTATCACTCTCTGACACTCTCAGACACTCACTATCACTCTCTGACACTCTCAGACACTCACTATCACTCTCTGACACTCTCTGACACTCTCAGACACTCACTATCACTCTCTATCACTCTCTGACGCACTCAGACACTCACTATCACTCTCTATCACTCTCTGACACTCTCTGACACTCTCTATCACTCTCTGACACTCTCTGACACTCTCAGACACTCACTATCACTCTCTGACACTCTCTGACACTCTCAGACACTGCCTATCACTCTCTATCACTCTCTGACACTCCCAGACACTCACTATCACTCTCTGACATTCTCTGACACTCTCAAACACTCACTATCACTCTCTGACACTCTCAGACACTCACTATCACTCTCTGACACTCTCTGACACTCTCAGACACTCACTATCACTCTCTATCACTCTCTGACACTCTCTGACACTCACTATCACTCTCTGACACTCTCTGACACTCTCAGACACTCACTATCACTCTCTGACACTCTCTGACACTCTCAGACACTCACTATCACTCTCTGACATTCTCTGACACTCTCAAACACTCACTATCACTCTCTGACACTCTCTGACACTCTCAGACACTCACTATCACTCTCTGACACTCTCTGACTCTCTCAGACACTCACTATCAATCTCTGACACTCTCAGACACTCACTCTCAATCTCTGACACTCCCAGACACTCACTATCACTCTCTGACATTCTCTGACACTCTCTGACACTCACAATCACTCTCTGACACTCTCTGGCACTCTCAGACACTCACTATCACTCTCTGACATTCTCTGACACTCTCTGACACTCACAATCACTCTCTGACACTCTCTGACACACTCTGACACTCACAATCACTCTCTGACACTCTCTGACACTCTCAGACACTAACTATCACTCTCTATCACTCTCTGACATTCCCAGACACTCACTATCACTCTCTGACATTCTCTGACACTCTCTGACACTCACAATCACTCTCTGACTCTCTCTGGAACTCTCAGACACTCACTATCACTCTCTGACACGCTCTGACACTCTCAGACACTCACTATCACTCTCTGACACTCTCTGACACTCTCAGACACTCTCTGACACTCTCTGACACTCTCTGACACTCACTATCACTCTCTGACACTCACTATCACTCTCTGACACTCTCTGACACTCTCAGACACTCTCTGACACTCTCTGACACTCTCTGACACTCACGAACACTCTCTGACACTCACTATCACTCTCTGACACTCACTATCACTCTCTGACACTCTCAGACACTCACTATCACTCTCTGACACTCTCAGACACTCACTATCACTCTCTGACATTCTCTGACACTCTCAAACACTCACTATCACTCTCTGACACTCTCTGACACTCTCAGACACTCACTGTCACTCTCTGACACTCTCTGACTCTCTCAGACACTCACTATCACTCTCTGACACTCTCAGACACTCACTCTCACTCTCTGACACTCCCAGACACTCACTATCACTCTCTGACATTCTCTGACACTCTCTGACACTCACAATCACTCTCTGACACTCTCTGGCACTCTCAGACACTCACTATCACTCTCTGACATTCTCTGACACTCTCTGACACTCACAATCACTCTCTGACACTCTCTGACACTCTCTGACACTCACAATCACTCTCTGACACTCTCTGACACTCTCAGACACTAACTATCACTCTCTATCACTCTCTGACATTCCCAGACACTCACTATCACTCTCTGACATTCTCTGACACTCTCTGACACTCACAATCACTCTCTGACTCTCTCTGGAACTCTCAGACACTCACTATCACTCTCTGACACGCTCTGACACTCTCAGACACTCACTATCACTCTCTGACACTCTCTGACACTCTCAGACACTCTCTGACACTCTCTGACACTCTCTGACACTCACTATCACTCTCTGACACTCACTATCACTCTCTGACACTCTCTGACACTCTCAGACACTCTCTGACACTCTCTGACACTCACGAACACTCTCTGACACTCACTATCACTCTCTGACACTCTCAGACACTCTCAGACACTCACTATCACTCTCTGACACTCTCTGACACTCTCAGACACTCACTATCACTCTCTCTCACTCTCTGACACTCTCTGACCCTCACTATCACTCTCTGACACTCTCTGACACTCTCTGACACTCACAATCACTCTCTGACACTCTCTGGCACTCTCTGACACTCACAATCACTCTCTGACACTCTCTGACACTCTCAGACACTAACTATCACTCTCTATCACTCTCTGACATTCCCAGACACTCACTATCACTCTCTGACATTCTCTGACACTCTCTGACAATCACAATCACTCTCTGACTCTCTCTGACACTCTCTGACACTCACTATCACTCTCTGACACTCTCTGACACTCTCTGACACTCACTATCACTCTCTGACACTCTCTGATACTCACTATCACTCTCTGACACTCTCTGACACTCTCTGACACTCACTATCACTCTCTGACACTCACTATCACTCTGTGACACTCTCTGACAATCACTATCACTCTCTGACACGCTCTGACACTCTCAGACACTCACTATCACTCTCTGACACTCTCTGACACTCTCAGACACTCTCTGACACTCTCTGACACTCTCTGACACTCACTATCACTCTCTGACACTCACTTTCACTCTCTGACACTCTCTGACACTCTCAGACACTCTCTGACACTCTCTGACACTCACGAACACTCTCTGACACTCACTATCACTCTGTGACACTCTCAGACACTCTCAGACACTCACTATCACTCTCTGACACTCTCTGACACTCTCAGACACTCACTATCACTCTCTATCACTCTCTGACACTCTCTGACACTCACTATCACTCTCTGACACTCTCTGACACTCTCTGACACTCACTATCACTCTCTGACACTCTCTGACACTCACTATCACTCTCTGACACTCTCAGACACTCACTATCACTCTCTGACACTCTCTGACACTCTCTGACACTCACTATCACTCTCTGACACTCACTATCACTCTCTGACACTCTCTGACACTCACTATCACTCTCTGACACTCACTATCACTCTCTGACACTCTCAGACACTCTCAGACACTCACTATCACTCTCTGACACACTCTGACATTCTCAGACACTCACTATCACTCTCTATCACTCTCTGACACTCTCTGACACTCAGTATCACTCTCTGACACTCTCTGACACTCTCTGACACTCACTATCACTCTCTGACACTCTCTGACACTCACTATCACTCTCTGACACTCTCAGACACTCACTATCACTCTCTGACACTCTCTGACACTCTCTGACACTCACTATCACTCACTGACACTCACTATCACTCTCTGACACTCTCTGACACTCACTATCACTCTCTGACACTCACTATCACTCTCTGACACTCTCTGACACTCTCTGACACTCTCTGACACTCACTATCACTCTCTGACACTCACTATCACTCTCTGACACTCTCTGACACTCACTATCACTCTCTGACACTCACTATCACTCTCTGACACTCTCAGACACTCTCAGACACTCACTATCACTCTCTGACACTCTCTGACATTCTCAGACACTCACTATCACTCTCTATCACTCTCTGACACTCTCTGACACTCACTATCACTCTGTGACACTCTCTGACACTCTCTGACACTCACTATCACTCTCTGACACTCTCTGACACTCACTATCACTCTCTGACACTCTCAGACACTCACTATCACTCTCTGACACTCTCTGACACTCTCTGACACTCACTATCACTCTCTGACACTCACTATCACTCTCTGACACTCTCTGACACTCACTATCACTCTCTGACACTCACTATCACTCTCTGACACTCTCAGACACTCTCAGACACTCACTATCACTCTCTGACACTCTCTGACATTCTCAGACACTCACTATCACTCTCTATCACTCTCTGACACTCTCTGACACTCATTATCACTCTCTGACACTCTCTGACACTCTCTGACACTCTCAGACACTCTCAGACACTCACTATCACTCTCTGACACTCTCTGACATTCTCAGACACTCACTATCACTCTCTATCACTCTCTGACACTCTCTGACACTCACTATCACTCTCTGACACTCTCAGACACTCTCAGACACTCACTATCACTCTCTGACACTCTCTGACACTCACTATCACTCTCTGACACTCTCTGACACACACTATCACTCTCTGACACTCTCTGACACTCTCTGACACTCACTATCACTCTCTGACACTCACTGACACTCTCTGACACTCTCTGACACTCTCTGACACTCACTATCACTCTCTGACACTCACTATCACTCTCTGACACTCACTATCACTCTCAGACACTCACTATCACTCTCTGACACTCTCTGACACTCACTAGCACTCTCTGACACTCTCTGACACTCACTATCACTCTCTGACACTCTCAGACACTCTCAGACACTCACTATCACTCTCTGACACTCTCTGACACTCTCTGACACTCTCTGACACTCTCTGACTCTCTCAGAAACTCACTATCACTCTCTGACACTCTCAGACACTCACTCTCACTCTCTGACACTCCCAGACACTCACTATCACTCTCTGACATTCTCTGACACTCTCTGACACTCACAATCACTCTCTGACACTCTCTGGCACACTCAGACACTCACTATCACTCTCTGACATTCTCTGACACTCTCTGACACTCACAATCACTCTCTGACACTCTCTGACACTCTCTGACACTCACAATCACTCTCTGACACTCTCTGACACTCTCAGACACTAACTATCACTCTCTATCACTCTCTGACATTCCCAGACACTCACTATCACTCTCTGACATTCTCTGACACTCTCTGACACTCACAATCACTCTCTGACACTCTCTGACACTCACAATCACTCTCTGACACTCTCTGACACTCTCTGACACTCACAATCACTCTCTGACACTCTCTGACACTCTCAGACACTAACTATCACTCTCTATCACTCTCTGACATTCCCAGACACTCACTATCACTCTCTGACATTCTCTGACACTCTCTGACACTCACAATCACTCTCTGACTCTCTCTGGAACTCTCAGACACTCACTATCACTCTCTGACACGCTCTGACACTCTCAGACACTCACTATCACTCTCTGACACTCTCTGACACTCTCAGACACTCTCTGACACTCTCTGACACTCACTATCACTCTCTGACACTCACTATCACTCTCTGACACTCTCTGACACTCACAGACACTCTCTGACACTCTCTGACACTCTCTGACACTCACTATCACTCTCTGACACTCACTATCACTCTCTGACACTCTCTGACACTCTCTGACACTCTCTGACACTCACTATCACTCTCTGACACTCACTATCACTCTCTGACACTCTCTGACACTCTCAGACACTCTCTGACACTCTCTGACACTCTCTGACACTCACTATCACTCTCTGACACTCACTATCACTCTCTGACACTCTCAGACACTCTCAGACACTCACTATCACTCTCTGACACTCTCTGACACTCTCAGACACTCACTATCACTCTCTATCACTCTCTGACACTCTCTGACACTCACTATCACTCTCTGACACTCTCTGACACTCTCTGACACTCACTATCACTCTCTGACACTCTCTGACACTCACTATCACTCTCTGACACTCTCTGACACTCTCTGACACTCACTATCACTCTCTGACACTCACTATCACTCTGTGACACTCTCTGACACTCACTATCACTCTCTGACACTCACTATCACTCTCTGACACTCTCAGACACTCTCAGACACTCGCTATCACTCTCTGACACTCTCTGACATTCTCAGACACTCACTATCACTCTCTATCACTCTCTGACACTCTCTGACACTCACTATCACTCTCTGACACTCTCAGACACTCTCAGACACTCACTATCACTCTCTGACACTCTCTGACACTCACTATCACTCTCTGACACTCTCTGACACTCACTATCACTCTCTGACACTCTCTGACACTCTCTGACACTCACTATCACTCTCTGACACTCTCTGACACTCACTATCACTCTCTGACACTCTCAGACACTCTCAGACACTCACTATCACTCTCTGACACTCTCTGACACTCTCTGACACTCACTATCACTCTCTGACCCTCACTATCACTCTCTGACACTCACTATCACTCTCAGACACTCACTACCACTCTCTGACACTCTCTGACACTCACTATCACTCTCTGACACTCTCTGACACTCACTATCACTCTCTGACACTCTCAGACACTCTCAGACACTCACTATCACTCTCTGACACTCTCTGACACTCACTATCACTCTCTGACACTCTCAGACACTCTCAGACACTCACTATCACTCTCTGACACTCTCTGACACTCACTATCACTCTCTGACACTCTCAGACACTCACAGACACTCACTATCACTCTCTGACACTCTCTGACACTCTCTGACACTCACTATCACTCTCTGACACTCACTATCACTCTCTGACACTCTCAGACACTCTCAGACACT
Organism: Heterodontus francisci; assembly: GCF_036365525.1. Taxonomy (NCBI): domain Eukaryota; kingdom Metazoa; phylum Chordata; class Chondrichthyes; order Heterodontiformes; family Heterodontidae; genus Heterodontus; species Heterodontus francisci. Next base: position 1,277,222 of record NW_027140445.1, on the reverse strand, counting down.
CTCTGACACTCTCAGACACTCACTATCACTCTCTGACACTCTCAGACACTCACTATCACTCTCTGATACTCTCTGACACTCTCAGACTCTCACTATCACTCTCTATCACTCTCTGACACTCTCAGACTCTCACTATCACTCTCTATCCCTCTCTGACACTCTCTGACACTCACTATCACTCTCTGACACTCTCTGACACTCTCAGACACTCACTATCACTCTCTGACATTCTCTGACACTCTCAAACACTCACTATCACTCTCTGACACTCTCTGACACTCTCAGACACTCACTGTCACTCTCTGACACTCTCAGACACCCACTATCACACTCTGACACTCTCAGACACTCACTATCACTCTCTGACACTCTCAGACACTCACTATCACTCTCTGACATTCTCTGACACTCTCAAACACTCACTATCACTCTCTGACACTCTCTGACACTCTCAGACACTCACTGTCACTCTCTGACACTCTCAGACACCCACTATCACACTCTGACACTCTCAGACACTCACTATCACTCTCTGACACTCTCAGACACTCACTATCACTCTCTGACACTCTCAGACACTCACTATCACTCTCTGACACTCTCAGACACTCACTATCACTCTCTGACATTCTCAGACACTCACTATCACTCTCTGACACTCTCAGACACTCTCTGACACTCACAATCACTCTCTGACACTCTCTGGCACTCTCAGACACTCACGATCACTCTCTGACATTCTCTGACACTCTCAAACACTCACTATCACTCTCTGACACTCTCAGACACTCACTATCACTCTCTGACGCTCTCTGACACTCTCAGACACTCACTATCACTCTCTGACACTCTCTGACACTCCCAGACACTCACTATCACTCTCTGACATTCTCTGAAACTCTCTGACACTCACAATCACTCTCGAACACTCTCTGGCACTCTCAGACACTCACGATCACTCTCTGACACTCTCTGACACCCTCTGACACTCACTATCACTCTCTGACACTCTCTGACACACTCAGACACTCACTATTAATCTCTATCACTCTCTGACACCCCCAGACATTCACTATCACTCTCTGACATTCTCTGACACTCTCTGACACTCACTATCACTCTCTGACACTCTCTGACACTCTCAGACACTCACTATCACTCTCTATCACTCTCTGACACTCCCAGACACTCACTATCACTCTCTGAAACTCTCTGACACTCTCAGACACTCACTATCACTCTCTGACACTCTCAGACACTCACTATCACACTCTGACACTCTCTGACACTCTCAGACACTCACTAGCACTCTCTGATACTCTCTGACAATCTCAGACTCTCACTATCACTCTCTATCACTCTCTGACACACTCATACACTCACTATCACTCTCTGACACTCTCTGACAATCTCTGACTCTCTCAGACACTCACTATCACTCTCTGACACTCTATGACTCTCACTATCACTCTCAGACACTCTCTGACACTCTCAGACCCTCACTATCACTCTCTGACACTCTCTGACACGCTCAGATACTCACTATCACTCTCTGACACTCTCAGACACTCACTATCACTCTCTGACACTCTCTGACACTCTCAGACACTCACTATCACTCTCTGACACTCTCTGACACACTCAGACACTCACTATCACTCTCTATCACTCTCTGACACTCTCTGACACTCACTATCACTCTCTGACACTCTCAGACACTCTCAGACACTCATTATCACTCTCTGACACTCTCTGACACTCACTATCACTCTCTGACACTCACTATCACTCTCTGACACTCACTATCACTCTCTGACACTCTCTGACACACTCAGACACTCACTATCACTCTCTATCACTCTCTGACACTCTCTGACACTCACTATCACTCTCTGACAGTCTCAGACACTCTCAGACACTCACTATCACTCTCTGACACTCTCTGACACTCTCTGACACTCACTATCACTCTCTGACACTCACTATCACTCTCTGACACTCTCTGACACTCTCTGACACTCACTATCACTCTCTGACACTCCTGACACTCTCTGACACTCACTATCACTCTCTGACACTCTCTGACACACTCAGACACTCACTATTACTCTCTATCACTCTCTGACACCCCCAGACATTCACTATCACTCTCTGACATTCTCTGACACTCTCTGACACTCACTATCACTCTCTGACACTCTCTGACACTCTCAGACACTCACTATCACTCTCTATCACTCTCTAACACTCCCAGACACTCACTATCACTCTCTGAAACTCTCTGACACTCTCAGACACTCACTATCACTCTCTGACACTCTCTGACACTCTCTGACACTCACTATCAATCTCTGACACTCTCTGACACTCTCAGACACTCACTATCACTCTCTGACACTCTCTGACATTCTCAGACACTCACTATCACTCTCTGACATTCTCTGACACTCTCAAACACTCACTATCACTCTCTGACACTCTCTGACACTCTCAGACACTCACTGTCACTCTCTGACACTCTCTGACACTCTCAGACACGCACTATCGCTCTCTGACACTCTCAGACACTCACTATCACACTCTGACACTCTCTGACACTCTCAGACACTCACTAGCATTCTCTGATACTCTCTGACAATCTCAGACTCTCACTATCACTCTCTATCACTCTCTGACACACTCATACACTCACTATCACTCTCTGACACTCTCTGACACTCTCTGACTCTCTCAGACACTCACTATCACTCTCTGACACTCTATGACTCTCACTATCACTCTCAGACACTCTCTGACACTCTCTGACACGCTCAGATACTCACTATCACTCTCTGACACTCTCTGACACTCTCAGACACTCACTATCACTCTCTGACACTCTCTGACACTCTCAGACACTCACTATCACTCTCTGACAATCCCTGACACACTCAGACACTCACTATCACTCTCTATCACTCTCTGACACTCTCTGACACTCACTATCACTCTCTGACACTCTCAGACACTCTCAGACACTCATTATCACTCTCTGACACTCTCTGACACTCTCTGACACTCACTATCACTCTCTGACACTCACTATCACTCTCTGACACTCACTATCACTCTCTGACACTCTCTGACACACTCAGACACTCACTATCACTCTCTATCACTCTCTGACACTCTCTGACACTCACTATCACTCTCTGACACTCTCAGACACTCTCAGACACTCACTATCACTCTCTGACACTCTCTGACACTCTCTGACACTCACTATCACTCTCTGACACTCACTATCACTCTCTGACACTCTCAGACACTCTCTGACACTCTCTGACACTCACTATCACTCTCTGACACTCACTATCACTCTCTGACACTCTCAGACACTCACTCTCACTCTCTGACACTCCTGACACTCTCAGACACTCACTATCACTCTGTATCACTCTCTGACACTCTCTGACACTCACCATCACTCTCTGACACACTCTGATACACTCAGACACTCACTGTCACTCTCTGACACTCTCTGACACTCTCAGATACTCACTATCACTCTCTGACACTCCCGACACCCTCAGACACTCACTATCACTCTCTGACACTCTCTGACACTCACTATCACTCTCTATCACTCTCTGACACACTCAGACACTCACTATCACTCTCTATCACTCTCTGACACTCTCTGACACTCACTATCACTCTCTGACACTCTCTGACACTCTCAGACACTCACTATCACTCTCTGACACTCTCTGACACTCTCAGACACTGACTATCACTCTCTATCACTCTCTGACACTCCCAGACACTCACTATCACTCTCTGACATTCTCTGACACTCTCTGACACTCACAATCACTCTCTGACACTCTCTGACACTCTCAGACACTCACTATCACTCTCTGACATTCTCTGACACTCTCAAACACTCACTATCACTCTCTGACACTCTCAGACACTCACTATCACTCTCTGACACTCTCAGACACTCACTATCACTCTCTGACACTCTCTGATACACTCAGACACTCACTATCATCTCTATCACTCTCTGACAATCTCTGACACTCACTATCACTCTCTGACACTCTCTGACACTCACAGACACTAACTATCACTCTCTGACACTCTCTGACACTCTCAGACACTCACTATCACACTCTGACATTCTCTGACACTCTCAAACACTCACTATCACTCTCTGACACTCTCTGACACTCTCAGACACTCACTGTCACTCTCTGACACTCTCTGACTCTCTCAGACACTCACTATCATTCTCTGACACACTCAGACACTCACTCTCACTCTCTGACACTCTCAGACACTCACTATCGCTCTCTGACACTCTCTGACTCTCTCAGACACACACTATCACTCTCTGACACTCTATGACTCTCACTATCACTCTCAGACACTCTCTGACACTCTCAGACCCTCACTATCACTCTCTGACACTCTCTGACACGCTCAGATACTCACTATCACTCTCTGACACTCTCTGACACTCTCAGACACTCACTATCACTCTCTGACACTCTCTGACACTCTCAGACACTCACTATCACTCTCTGACACTCTCTGACACTCACTATCACTCTCTGACACTCTCTGACACTCTCTGACACTCACTATCACTCTCTGACACTCTCAGACACTCTCAGACACTCATTATCACTCTCTGACACTCTCTGACACTCTCTGACACTCACTATCACTCTCTGACACTCACTATCACTCTCTGACACTCACTATCACTCTCTGACACTCTCTGACACACTCAGACACTCACTATCACTCTCTATCACTCTCTGACACTCTCTGACACTCACTATCACTCTCTGACACTCTCTGACACTCTCTGACACTCACTATCACTCTCTGACACTCACTATCACTCTCTATCACTCTCTGACACTCTCTGACACTCACTATCACTCTCTGACACTCTCAGACACTCTCAGACACTCATTATCACTCTCTGACACTCTCTGACACTCTCTGACACTCACTATCACTCTCTGACACTCACTATCACTCTCTGACACTCTCTGTCACACTCAGACACTCACTATCACTCTCTATCACTCTCTGACACTCTCTGACACTCACTATCACTCTCTGACACTCTCTGACACTCTCTGACACTCACTATCACTCTCTGACACTCTCAGACACTCATTATCACTCTCTGACACTCTCTGACACTCTCTGACACTCACTATCACTCTCTGACACTCACTATCACTCTCTGACACTCACTATCACTCTCTGACACTCTCTGACACACTCAGACACTCACTATCACTCTCTATCACTCTCTGACACTCTCTGACACTCACTATCACTCTCTGACACTCTCTGACACTCTCTGACACTCACTATCACTCTCTGACACTCACTATCACTCTCTGACACTCACTATCACTCTCTGACACTCTCTGACACACTCAGACACTCACTATCACTCTCTATCACTCTCTGACACTCTCTGACACTCACTATCACTCTCTGACACTCTCAGACACTCTCAGACACTCACTATCACTCTCTGACACTCTCTGACACTCTCTGACACTCACTATCACTCTCTGACACTCACTATCACTCTCTGACACTCTCAGACACTCTCTGACACTCTCAGACACTCTCTGACACTCACTATCACTCTCTGACACTCACTATCACTCTCTGACACTCTCAGACACTCACTCTCACTCTCTGACACTCCTGACACTCTCAGACACTCACTATCACTCTGTATCACTCTCTGACACTCTCTGACACTCACCATCACTCTCTGACACACTCTGATACACTCAGACACTCACTATCACTCTCTGACACTCTCTGACACTCTCAGATACTCACTATCACTCTCTGACACTCCCGACACCCTCAGACACTCACTATCACTCTCTGACACTCTCTGACACTCTCAGACACTCACTATCACTCTCTATCACTCTCTGACACACTCAGACACTCACTATCACTCTCTATCACTCTCTGACACTCTCTGACACTCACTATCACTCTCTGACACTCTCTGACACTCTCAGACACTCACTATCACTCACTATCACTCTCTGACACTCTCTGACACTCTCAGACACTGACTATCACTCTCTATCACTCTCTGACACTCCCAGCCACTCACTATCACTCTCTGACATTCTCTGACACTCTCTGACACTCACAATCACTCTCTGACACTCTCTGACACTCTCAGACACTCACTATCACTCTCTGACATTCTCTGACACTCTCAAACACTCACTATCACTCTCTGACACTCTCAGACACTCACTATCACTCTCTGACACTCTCAGACACTCACTATCACTCTCTGACACTCTCTTACACACTCAGACACTCACTATCATCTATATCACTCTCTGACAATCTCTGACACTCACTATCACTCTCTGACACTCTCTGACACTCACAGACACTCACTATCACTCTCTGACACTCTCTGACACTCTCAGACACTCACTATCACTCTCTGACATTCTCTGACACTCTCAAACACTCACTATCACTCTCTGACACTCTCTGACACTCTCAGACACTCACTGTCACTCTCTGACACTCTCTGACTCTCTCAGACACTCACTATCATTCTCTGACACTCTCAGACACTCACTCTCACTCTCTGACACTCTCAGACACTCACTATCGCTCTCTGACACTCTCTGACGCTCTCAGACACTCACTATCACTCTCTGATACTCTCTGACACTCACCATCACTCACTATCACTCTCTGAAACTCTCTGACACTCACTATCACTCTCTGACACTCTCAGACACTCATAATCACTCTCTATCACTCTCTGACACTCTCTGACACTCTCAGACACTCACTAGCACTCTCTGATACTCTCTGACAATCTCAGACTCTCACTATCACTCTCTATCACTCTCTGACACACTCATACACTCACTATCACTCTCTGACACTCTCTGACACTCTCTGACTCTCTCAGACACTCACTATCACTCTCTGACACTCTATGACTCTCACTATCACTCTCAGACACTCTTTGACACTCTCAGACCCTCACTATCACTCTCTGACACTCTCTGACACGCTCAGATACTCACTATCACTCTCTGACACTCTCTGACACTCTCAGACACTCACTATCACTCTCTGACACTCTCTGACACTCTCAGACACTCACTATCACTCTCTGATACTCTCTGACACACTCAGACACTCACTATCACTCTCTATCACTCTCTGACACTCTCTGACACTCACTATCACTCTCTGACACTCTCAGACACTCTCAGACACTCATTATCACTCTCTGACACTCTCTGACACTCTCTGATACTCACTATCACTCTCTGACACTCACTATCACTCTCTGACACTCACTATCACTCTCTGACACTCTCTGACACACTCAGACACTCACTATCACTCTCTATCACTCTCTGACACTCTCTGACACTCACTATAACTCTCTGACACTCTCTGACACTCTCAAACACTCACTATCACTCTCTGACACTCTCTGACACTCTCAGACACTCACTGTCACTCTCTGACACTCTCTGACTCTCTCAGACACTCACTATCATTCTCTGACACTCTCAGACACTCACTCTCACTCTCTGACACTCTCAGACACTCACTATCGCTCTCTGACACTCTCTGACGCTCTCAGACACTCACTATCACTCTCTGATACTCTCTGACACTCACCATCACTCACTATCACTCTCTGAAACTCTCTGACACTCACTATCACTCTCTGACACTCTCAGACACTCATAATCACTCTCTATCACTCTCTGACACTCTCTGACACTCTCAGACACTCACTAGCACTCTCTGATACTCTCTGACAATCTCAGACTCTCACTATCACTCTCTATCACTCTCTGACACACTCATACACTCACTATCACTCTCTGACACTCTCTGACACTCTCTGACTCTCTCAGACACTCACTATCACTCTCTGACACTCTATGACTCTCACTATCACTCTCAGACACTCTCTGACACTCTCAGACCCTCACTATCACTCTCTGACACTCTCGGACACGCTCAGATACTCACTATCACTCTCTGACACTCTCTGACACTCTCAGACACTCACTATCACTCTCTGACACTCTCTGACACTCTCAGACACTCACTATCACTCTCTGACACTCTCTGACACACTCAGACACTCACTATCACTCTCTATCACTCTCTGACACTCTCTGACACTCACTATCACTCTCTGACACTCTCAGACACTCTCAGACACTCATTATCACTCTCTGACACTCTCTGACACTCTCTGACACTCACTATCACTCTCTGACACTGACTATCACTCTCTGACACTCACTATCACTCTCTGACACTCTCTGACACACTCAGACACTCACTATCACTCTCTATCACTCTCTGACACTCTCTGACACTCACTATCACTCTCTGACACTCTCAGACACTCTCAGACACTCACTGTCACTCTCTGACACTCTCTGACACTCACTATCACTCTCTGACACTCACTATCACTCTCTGACACTCTCTGACACTCTCTGACACTCACTATCACTCTCTGACACTCACTATCACTCTCTGACACTCTCAGACACTCACTCTCACTCTCTGACACTCCTGACACTCTCAGACACTCACTATCACTCTGTATCACTCTCTGACACTCTCTGACACTCACCATCACTCTCTGACACACTCTGATACACTCAGACACTCACTATCACTCTCTGACACTCTCTGACACTCCCAGATACTCACTATCACTCTCTGACACTCCCGACACCCTCAGACACTCACTATCACTCTCTGACACTCTCTGACACTCTCAGACACTCACTATCACTCTCTATCACACTCTGACACACTCAGACACTCACTATCACTCTCTATCACTCTCTGACACTCTCTGACACTCACTATCACTCTCTGACACTCTCTGACACTCTCAGACACTCACTATCAATCTCTGACACTCTCTGACACTCACTATCAATCTCTGACACTCTCTGACACTCTCAGACACTCACTATCACTCTCTGACACTCTCTGACACTCTCAGACACTCACTATCACTCTCTGACATTCTCTGACACTCTCAAACACTCACTATCACTCTCTGACACTCTCTGACACTCTCAGACACTCACTGTCACTCTCTGACACTCTCTGACACTCTCAGACACGCACTATCACTCTCTGACACTCTCAGACACTCACTATCACACTCTGACACTCTCTGACACTCTCAGACACTCACTAGCACTCTCTGATACTCTCTGACAATCTCAGACTCTCACTATCACTCTCTATCACTCTCTGACACACTCATACACTCACTATCACTCTCTGACACTCTCTGACACTCTCTGACACTCTCAGACACTCACTATCACTCTCTGACACTCTATGACTCTCACTATCACTCTCAGACACTCTCTGACACTCTCAGACCCTCACTATCACTCTCTGACACTCTCTGACACGCTCAGATACTCACTATCACTCTCTGACACTCTCTGACACTCTCAGACACTCACTATCACTCTCTGACACTCTCTGACACTCTCAGACACTCACTATCACTCTCTGACACTCTCTGACACACTCAGACACTCACTATCACTCTCTATCACTCTCTGACACTCTCTGACACTCACTATCACTCTCTGACACTCTCTGACACTCACTATCACTCTCTGACACTCTCAGACACTCTCAGACACTCATTATCACTCTCTGACACTCTCTGACACTCTCTGACACTCACTATCACTCTCTGACACTCACTATCACTCTCTGACACTCACTATCACTCTCTGACACTCTCTGACACTCTCAGACACTCACTATCACTCTCTGACACTCTCTGACACTCTCTGACACTCACTATCACTCTCAGACACTCACTATCACTCTCTGACACTCTCTGACACTCTCAGACACTCACTATCACTCTCTGACACTCTCTGACACACTCAGACACTCACTATCACTCTCTATCACTCTCTGACACTCTCTGACACTCACTATCACTCTCTGACACTCTCTGACACTCACTATCACTCTCTGACACTATCAGACACTCTCAGACACTCATTATCACTCTCTGACACTCTCTGACACTCTCTGACACTCACTATCACTCTCTGACACTCACTATCACTCTCTGACACTCTCAGACACTCTCTGACGCTCTCTGACACTCTCTGACACTCACTATCACTCTCTGACACTCACTATCACTCTCTGACACTCTCAGACACTCTCTGACGCTCTCTGACACTCTCTGACACTCACTATCACTCTCTGACACTCACTATCATTCTCTGACACTCTCAGACACTCACTCTCACTCTCTGACACTCCTGACACTCTCAGACACTCACTATCACTCTGTATCACTCTCTGACACTCTCTGACACTCACTATCACTCTCTGACACTCTCTGACACTCTCAGATACTCACTATCACTCTCTGACACTCCCGACACCCTCAGACACTCACTATCACTCTCTGACACTCTCTGACACTCTCAGAAACTCACTATCACTCTCTATCACTCTCTGACACACTCAGACACTCACTATCACTCTCTATCACTCTCTGACACTCTCTGACACTCACTATCACTCTCTGACACTCTCTGACACTCTCAGACACTCACTATCACTCTCTGACACTCTCTGACACTCTCTGACACTCTCAGACACTGACTACCACTCTCTATCACTCTCTGACACTCCCAGACACTCACCATCACTCTCTGACATTCTCTGACACTCTCTGACACTCACAATCACTCTCTGACACTCTCTGACACTCTCAGACACTCACTATAACTCTCTGACATTCTCTGACACTCTCAAACACTCACTATCACTCTCTGACATTCTCTGACACTCTCAAACACTCACTATCACTCTCTGACACTCTCAGACACTCACTATCACTCTCTGACACTCTCTGACACTCACAGACACTCACTATCACTCTCTGACACTCTCTGACACTCTCAGACACTCACTATCACTCTCTGACATTCTCTGACGCTCTCAAACACTCACTATCACTCTCTGACACTCTCTGACACTCTCAGACACTCACTGTCACTCTCTGACACTCTCTGACTCTCTCAGACACTCACTATCATTCTCTGACACTCTCAGACACTCACTCTCACTCTCTGACACTCTCAGACACTCACTATCGCTCTCTGACACTCTCTGACGCTCTCAGACACTCACTATCACTCTCTGATACTCTCTGACACTCACCATCACTCACTATCACTCTCTGAAACTCTCTGACACTCACTATCACTCTCTGACACTCTCAGACACTCATAATCACTCTCTATCACTCTCTGACACTCTCTGACACTCTCAGCGACTCACTAGCACTCTCTGATACTCTCTGACAATCTCAGACTCTCACTATCACTCTCTATCACTCTCTGACACACTCATACACTCACTATCACTCTCTGACACTCTCTGACACTCTCTGACACTCTCTGACTCTCTCAGACACTCACTATCACTCTCTGACACTCTATGACTCGCACTATCACTCTCAGACACTCTCTTACACTCTCAGACCCTCACTATCACTCTCTGACACTCTCTGACACGCTCAGATACTCACTATCACTCTCTGACACTCTCTGACACTCTCAGACACTCACTATCACTCTCTGACACTCTCTGACACTCTCAGACACTCACTATCACTCTCTGGCACTCTCTGACACACTCAGACACTCACTATCACTCTCTATCACTCTCTGACACTCTCTGACACTCACTATCACTCTCTGACACTCTCAGACACTCATTATCACTCTCTGACACTCTCTGACACTCTCTGACACTCACTATCACTCTCTGACACTCACTATTACTCTCTGACACTCACTATCACTCTCTGACACTCTCTGACACACTCAGACACTCACTATCACTCTCTATCACTCTCTGACTCTCTCTGACACTCACTATCACTCTCTGACACTCTCAGACACTCTCAGACACTCACTATCACTCTCTGACAATCTCTGACACTCTCTGACACTCACTATCACTCTCTGACACTCACTATCACTCTCTGACACTCTCTGACACTCTCTGACACTCTCTGACACTCACTATCACTCTCTGACACTCACTATCACTCTCTGACACTCACTATCACTCTCTGACACTCTCTGACACTCTCTGACACTCTCTGACACTCACTATCACTCTCTGACACTCACTATCACTCTCTGACACTCTCAGACACTCACTCTCACTCTCTGACACTCCTGACACTCTCAGACACTCACTATCACTCTGTATCACTCTCTGACACTCTCTGACACTCACCATCACTCTCTGACACACTCTGATACACTCAGACACTCACTATCACTCTCTGACACTCTCTGACACTCTCAGATACTCACTATCACTCTCTGACACTCCCGACACCCTCAGACACTCACTATCACTCTCTGACACTCTCTGACACTCTCAGACACTCACTATCACTCTCTATCACTCTCTGACACACTCAGACACTCACTATCACTCTCTATCACTCTCTGACACTCTCTGACACTCACTATCACTCTCTGACACTCTCTGACACTCTCAGACACTCACTATCACTCTCTGACACTCTCTGACACTCTCAGACACTGACTATCACTCTCTATCACTCTCTGACACTCCCAGACACTCACTATCGCTCTCTGACATTCTCTGACACTCTCTGACACTCACAATCACTCTCTGACATTCTCTGACACTCTCAAACACTCACTATCACTCTCTGACACTCTCAGACACTCACTATCACTCTCTGACACTCTCAGACACTCACTATCACTCTCTGACACTCTCTGACACACTCAGACACTCACTATCATCTCTATCACTCTCTGACACTCTCTGACACTCACTATCACTCTCTGACACTCTCTGACACTCACAGACACTCACTATCACTCTCTGACACTCTCTGACACTCTCAGACACTCACTATCACTCTCTGACATTCTCTGACACTCTCAAACACTCACTATCACTCTCTGACACTCTCTGACACTCTCAGACATTCACTGTCACTCTCTGACACTCTCTGACTCTCTCAGACACTCACTATCATTCTCTGACACTCTCAGACACTCACTCTCACTCTCTGACACTCTCAGACACTCACTATCGCTCTCTGACACTCTCTGACACTCTCAGACACTCACTATCACTCTCTGATACTCTCTGACACTCACCATCACTCACTATCACTCTCTGACACTCTCTGACACTCACTATCACTCTCTGACACTCTCAGAATCTCGCAGACACTCACTATCACTCTCTGACACTCTCTGACACTCTCAGACACTCACTATCACTCTCTGACATTCTCTGACACTCTCAAACACTCACTATCACTCTTTGACACTCTCTGACACTCTCAGACACTCACTGTCACTCTCTGAAACTCTCTGACACTCTCAGACACTCACTATCACTCTCTGACACTGTCAGACACTCACTCTCACTCTCTGACACTCTCAGACACTCACTATCACTCTCTGACACTCTCAGACACTCACTATCACTCTCTGATACTCTCTGACACTCTCAGACTCTCACTATCACTCTCTATCACTCTCTGACACTCTCTGACACTCACTATCACTCTCTGACACTCTCTGACACTCCCAGACACTCACTATCACTCTCTGACATTCTCTGACACTCTCTGACACTCACAATCACTCTCTGACACTCTCAGACACTCACTATCACTCTCTGACATTCTCTGACACTCTCAAACACTCACTGTCACTCTCTGACACTCTCTGACACTCTCAGACACCCACTATCACACTCTGACACTCTCAGACACTCGCTATCACTCTCTGACACTCTAAGACACTCACTTTGACTCTCTGACACTCTCTGACACTCTCAGACACTCACTATCACTCTCTGACACTCTCAGACACTCACTATCACTCTCTGACATTCTCTGACTCTCTCTGACACTCACAATCACTCTCTGACACTCTCTGGCACTCTCATACACACACTATCACTCTCTGACACTCTCTGGCACTCTCTGACATTCACTATCACTCTCTGACACTCTCTGACACACTCAGACACTCACTATCACTCTCTATCAATCTCTGACACTCCCAGACACTCACTATCACTCTCTGACATTCTCTGACACTCTCTGACACTCACTATCACTCTCTGACACTCTCTGACACTCTGAGACACTCACTATCACTCTCTGACACTCTCTGACACTCTCAGACACTGACTATCACTCTCTATCACTCTCTGACACTCCCAGACACTCACTTTCACTCTCTGACATTCTCTGACACTCTCTGACACTCACAATCACTCTCTGACACTCTCTGACACTCTCAGACACTCACTATCACTCTCTGACATTGTCTGACACTCTCAAACACTCACTATCACTCTCTGACACTCTCAGACACTCACTATCACTCTCTGACACTCTCTGACACTCTCAGACACTCACTATCACTCTCTGACACTCTCTGACACACTCAGACACTCACTATCACTCTCTATCACTCTCTGACACTCTCTGACACTCACTATCACTCTCTGACATTCTCTGATACTCTCAAACACTCACTATCACTCTCTGACACTCTCTGACACTCTCAGACACTCACTGTCACTCTCTGACACTCTCTGACACTCTCAGAAACTCACTATCACTCTCTGACACTCTCAGACACTCACTCTCACTCTCTGACACTCTCAGACACTCACTATCACTCTCTGACACTCTCTGATACTCTCAGACACTCACTATCACTCTCTGATACTCTCTGACACTCACCATCACTCTCTATCACTCTCTGAAACTCTCTGACACTCACTATCACTCTCTGACACTCTCAGACACTCACTATCACTCTCTGACACTCTCTGACACTCACCATCACTCTCTATCACTCTCTGAAACTCTCTGACACTCACTATCACTCTCTGACACTCTCTGACACTCTCAGACACTCACTTTCACTCTCTGACCCTCTCTGATACTCTCAGATACTCACTATTACTCTCTGAAACTCTTGGACACTCTCAGACACTCACTATCACTCTCTGACACTCTCTGACACTCTCAGACACTGACTATCACTCTCTATCACTCACTGACACTCACTTTCACTCTCTGACATTTTCTGACACTCTCAGACACTCACTTTCACTCTCTGACCCTCTCTGATACTCTCAGATACTCACTATCACTCTCTGACACTCTCTGACACTCTCAGACACTCACTTTCACTCTCTGACCCTCTCTGATACTCTCAGATACTCACTATCACTCTCTGACACTCTCTGACACTCTCAGACACTCACTATCACTCTCTGACACTCTCTGACACTCTCAGACACTGACTATCACTCTCTATCACTCTCTGACACTCACTTTCACTCTCTGACATTTTCTGACACTCTCTGACAGTCTCTGACACTCTCTGACACTCTCTGACTCTCTCTGACACTCTCTGACACTCTCTGACACTCTCTGACACTCTCAGACACTCACTATCACTCTCTGACATTCTCTGACACTCTCAAACACTCACTATCACTCTCTGACACTCTCAGACACTCACTATCACTCTCTGACACTCTCTGACACTCTCAGACACTCACTATCACTCTCTGACACTCTCTGACACACTCAGACACTCACTATCACTCTCTATCACTCTCTGACACTCTCTGACACTCTCAGACACTCACTATCACTCTCTGACATTCTCTGACACTCTCAAACACTCACTATCACTCTCTGACACTCTCTGACACTCTCAGACACTCACTGTCACTCTCTGACACTCTCTGACACTCTCAGACACTCACTATCACTCTCTGACACTCTCTGACACTCTCAGACACTGACTATCACTCTCTATCACTCTCTGACACTCACTTTCACTCTCTGACATTTTCTGACACTCTCTGACAGTCTCTGACACTCTCTGACACTCTCTGACTCTCTCTGACACTCTCTGACACTCTCTGACACTCTCTGACACTCTCAGACACTCACTATCACTCTCTGACATTCTCTGACACTCTCAAACACTCACTATCACTCTCTGACACTCTCAGACACTCACTATCACTCTCTGACACTCTCTGACACTCTCAGACACTCACTATCACTCTCTGACACTCTCTGACACACTCAGACACTCACTATCACTCTCTATCACTCTCTGACACTCTCTGACACTCTCAGACACTCACTATCACTCTCTGACATTCTCTGACACTCTCAAACACTCACTATCACTCTCTGACACTCTCTGACACTCTCAGACACTCACTGTCACTCTCTGACACTCTCTGACACTCTCAGACACTCACTATCACTCTCTGACACTCTCAGACACTCACTATCACTCTCTGACACTCTCAGACACTCTCAGACACTCATTATCACTCTCTGACACTCTCTGACACTCTCTGACACTCACTATCACTCTCTGACACTCACTATCACTCTCTGACACTCACTATCACTCTCTGACACTCTCTGACACTCTCAGACACTCACTATCACTCTCTGACACTCTCTGACACTCTCTGACACTCACTATCACTCTCAGACACTCACTATCACTCTCTGACACTCTCTGACACTCTCAGACACTCACTATCACTCTCTGACACTCTCTGACACACTCAGACACTCACTATCACTCTCTATCACTCTCTGACACTCTCTGACACTCACTATCACTCTCTGACACTCTCTGACACTCACTATCACTCTCTGACACTATCAGACACTCTCAGACACTCATTATCACTCTCTGACACTCTCTGACACTCTCTGACACTCACTATCACTCTCTGACACTCACTATCACTCTCTGACACTCTCAGACACTCTCTGACGCTCTCTGACACTCTCTGACACTCACTATCACTCTCTGACACTCACTATCACTCTCTGACACTCTCAGACACTCTCTGACGCTCTCTGACACTCTCTGACACTCACTATCACTCTCTGACACTCACTATCATTCTCTGACACTCTCAGACACTCACTCTCACTCTCTGACACTCCTGACACTCTCAGACACTCACTATCACTCTGTATCACTCTCTGACACTCTCTGACACTCACTATCACTCTCTGACACTCTCTGACACTCTCAGATACTCACTATCACTCTCTGACACTCCCGACACCCTCAGACACTCACTATCACTCTCTGACACTCTCTGACACTCTCAGAAACTCACTATCACTCTCTATCACTCTCTGACACACTCAGACACTCACTATCACTCTCTATCACTCTCTGACACTCTCTGACACTCACTATCACTCTCTGACACTCTCTGACACTCTCAGACACTCACTATCACTCTCTGACACTCTCTGACACTCTCTGACACTCTCAGACACTGACTACCACTCTCTATCACTCTCTGACACTCCCAGACACTCACCATCACTCTCTGACATTCTCTGACACTCTCTGACACTCACAATCACTCTCTGACACTCTCTGACACTCTCAGACACTCACTATAACTCTCTGACATTCTCTGACACTCTCAAACACTCACTATCACTCTCTGACATTCTCTGACACTCTCAAACACTCACTATCACTCTCTGACACTCTCAGACACTCACTATCACTCTCTGACACTCTCTGACACTCACAGACACTCACTATCACTCTCTGACACTCTCTGACACTCTCAGACACTCACTATCACTCTCTGACATTCTCTGACGCTCTCAAACACTCACTATCACTCTCTGACACTCTCTGACACTCTCAGACACTCACTGTCACTCTCTGACACTCTCTGACTCTCTCAGACACTCACTATCATTCTCTGACACTCTCAGACACTCACTCTCACTCTCTGACACTCTCAGACACTCACTATCGCTCTCTGACACTCTCTGACGCTCTCAGACACTCACTATCACTCTCTGATACTCTCTGACACTCACCATCACTCACTATCACTCTCTGAAACTCTCTGACACTCACTATCACTCTCTGACACTCTCAGACACTCATAATCACTCTCTATCACTCTCTGACACTCTCTGACACTCTCAGCGACTCACTAGCACTCTCTGATACTCTCTGACAATCTCAGACTCTCACTATCACTCTCTATCACTCTCTGACACACTCATACACTCACTATCACTCTCTGACACTCTCTGACACTCTCTGACACTCTCTGACTCTCTCAGACACTCACTATCACTCTCTGACACTCTATGACTCGCACTATCACTCTCAGACACTCTCTTACACTCTCAGACCCTCACTATCACTCTCTGACACTCTCTGACACGCTCAGATACTCACTATCACTCTCTGACACTCTCTGACACTCTCAGACACTCACTATCACTCTCTGACACTCTCTGACACTCTCAGACACTCACTATCACTCTCTGGCACTCTCTGACACACTCAGACACTCACTATCACTCTCTATCACTCTCTGACACTCTCTGACACTCACTATCACTCTCTGACACTCTCAGACACTCATTATCACTCTCTGACACTCTCTGACACTCTCTGACACTCACTATCACTCTCTGACACTCACTATTACTCTCTGACACTCACTATCACTCTCTGACACTCTCTGACACACTCAGACACTCACTATCACTCTCTATCACTCTCTGACTCTCTCTGACACTCACTATCACTCTCTGACACTCTCAGACACTCTCAGACACTCACTATCACTCTCTGACAATCTCTGACACTCTCTGACACTCACTATCACTCTCTGACACTCACTATCACTCTCTGACACTCTCTGACACTCTCTGACACTCTCTGACACTCACTATCACTCTCTGACACTCACTATCACTCTCTGACACTCACTATCACTCTCTGACACTCTCTGACACTCTCTGACACTCTCTGACACTCACTATCACTCTCTGACACTCACTATCACTCTCTGACACTCTCAGACACTCACTCTCACTCTCTGACACTCCTGACACTCTCAGACACTCACTATCACTCTGTATCACTCTCTGACACTCTCTGACACTCACCATCACTCTCTGACACACTCTGATACACTCAGACACTCACTATCACTCTCTGACACTCTCTGACACTCTCAGATACTCACTATCACTCTCTGACACTCCCGACACCCTCAGACACTCACTATCACTCTCTGACACTCTCTGACACTCTCAGACACTCACTATCACTCTCTATCACTCTCTGACACACTCAGACACTCACTATCACTCTCTATCACTCTCTGACACTCTCTGACACTCACTATCACTCTCTGACACTCTCTGACACTCTCAGACACTCACTATCACTCTCTGACACTCTCTGACACTCTCAGACACTGACTATCACTCTCTATCACTCTCTGACACTCCCAGACACTCACTATCGCTCTCTGACATTCTCTGACACTCTCTGACACTCACAATCACTCTCTGACATTCTCTGACACTCTCAAACACTCACTATCACTCTCTGACACTCTCAGACACTCACTATCACTCTCTGACACTCTCAGACACTCACTATCACTCTCTGACACTCTCTGACACACTCAGACACTCACTATCATCTCTATCACTCTCTGACACTCTCTGACACTCACTATCACTCTCTGACACTCTCTGACACTCACAGACACTCACTATCACTCTCTGACACTCTCTGACACTCTCAGACACTCACTATCACTCTCTGACATTCTCTGACACTCTCAAACACTCACTATCACTCTCTGACACTCTCTGACACTCTCAGACATTCACTGTCACTCTCTGACACTCTCTGACTCTCTCAGACACTCACTATCATTCTCTGACACTCTCAGACACTCACTCTCACTCTCTGACACTCTCAGACACTCACTATCGCTCTCTGACACTCTCTGACACTCTCAGACACTCACTATCACTCTCTGATACTCTCTGACACTCACCATCACTCACTATCACTCTCTGACACTCTCTGACACTCACTATCACTCTCTGACACTCTCAGAATCTCGCAGACACTCACTATCACTCTCTGACACTCTCTGACACTCTCAGACACTCACTATCACTCTCTGACATTCTCTGACACTCTCAAACACTCACTATCACTCTTTGACACTCTCTGACACTCTCAGACACTCACTGTCACTCTCTGAAACTCTCTGACACTCTCAGACACTCACTATCACTCTCTGACACTGTCAGACACTCACTCTCACTCTCTGACACTCTCAGACACTCACTATCACTCTCTGACACTCTCAGACACTCACTATCACTCTCTGATACTCTCTGACACTCTCAGACTCTCACTATCACTCTCTATCACTCTCTGACACTCTCTGACACTCACTATCACTCTCTGACACTCTCTGACACTCCCAGACACTCACTATCACTCTCTGACATTCTCTGACACTCTCTGACACTCACAATCACTCTCTGACACTCTCAGACACTCACTATCACTCTCTGACATTCTCTGACACTCTCAAACACTCACTGTCACTCTCTGACACTCTCTGACACTCTCAGACACCCACTATCACACTCTGACACTCTCAGACACTCGCTATCACTCTCTGACACTCTAAGACACTCACTTTGACTCTCTGACACTCTCTGACACTCTCAGACACTCACTATCACTCTCTGACACTCTCAGACACTCACTATCACTCTCTGACATTCTCTGACTCTCTCTGACACTCACAATCACTCTCTGACACTCTCTGGCACTCTCATACACACACTATCACTCTCTGACACTCTCTGGCACTCTCTGACATTCACTATCACTCTCTGACACTCTCTGACACACTCAGACACTCACTATCACTCTCTATCAATCTCTGACACTCCCAGACACTCACTATCACTCTCTGACATTCTCTGACACTCTCTGACACTCACTATCACTCTCTGACACTCTCTGACACTCTGAGACACTCACTATCACTCTCTGACACTCTCTGACACTCTCAGACACTGACTATCACTCTCTATCACTCTCTGACACTCCCAGACACTCACTTTCACTCTCTGACATTCTCTGACACTCTCTGACACTCACAATCACTCTCTGACACTCTCTGACACTCTCAGGCACTCACTATCACTCTCTGACATTGTCTGACACTCTCAAACACTCACTATCACTCTCTGACACTCTCAGACACTCACTATCACTCTCTGACACTCTCTGACACTCTCAGACACTCACTATCACTCTCTGACACTCTCTGACACACTCAGACACTCACTATCACTCTCTATCACTCTCTGACACTCTCTGACACTCACTATCACTCTCTGACATTCTCTGATACTCTCAAACACTCACTATCACTCTCTGACACTCTCTGACACTCTCAGACACTCACTGTCACTCTCTGACACTCTCTGACACTCTCAGAAACTCACTATCACTCTCTGACACTCTCAGACACTCACTCTCACTCTCTGACACTCTCAGACACTCACTATCACTCTCTGACACTCTCTGATACTCTCAGACACTCACTATCACTCTCTGATACTCTCTGACACTCACCATCACTCTCTATCACTCTCTGAAACTCTCTGACACTCACTATCACTCTCTGACACTCTCAGACACTCACTATCACTCTCTGACACTCTCTGACACTCACCATCACTCTCTATCACTCTCTGAAACTCTCTGACACTCACTATCACTCTCTGACACTCTCTGACACTCTCAGACACTCACTTTCACTCTCTGACCCTCTCTGATACTCTCAGATACTCACTATTACTCTCTGAAACTCTTGGACACTCTCAGACACTCACTATCACTCTCTGACACTCTCTGACACTCTCAGACACTGACTATCACTCTCTATCACTCACTGACACTCACTTTCACTCTCTGACATTTTCTGACACTCTCAGACACTCACTTTCACTCTCTGACCCTCTCTGATACTCTCAGATACTCACTATCACTCTCTGACACTCTCTGACACTCTCAGACACTCACTTTCACTCTCTGACCCTCTCTGATACTCTCAGATACTCACTATCACTCTCTGACACTCTCTGACACTCTCAGACACTCACTATCACTCTCTGACACTCTCTGACACTCTCAGACACTGACTATCACTCTCTATCACTCTCTGACACTCACTTTCACTCTCTGACATTTTCTGACACTCTCTGACAGTCTCTGACACTCTCTGACACTCTCTGACTCTCTCTGACACTCTCTGACACTCTCTGACACTCTCTGACACTCTCAGACACTCACTATCACTCTCTGACATTCTCTGACACTCTCAAACACTCACTATCACTCTCTGACACTCTCAGACACTCACTATCACTCTCTGACACTCTCTGACACTCTCAGACACTCACTATCACTCTCTGACACTCTCTGACACACTCAGACACTCACTATCACTCTCTATCACTCTCTGACACTCTCTGACACTCTCAGACACTCACTATCACTCTCTGACATTCTCTGACACTCTCAAACACTCACTATCACTCTCTGACACTCTCTGACACTCTCAGACACTCACTGTCACTCTCTGACACTCTCTGACACTCTCAGACACTCACTATCACTCTCTGACACTCTCAGACACTCACTCTCACTCTCTGACACTCTCTGCCACTCTCAGACACTCACTATCACTCTCTGATACTCTCTGACACTCACCATCACTCTCTATCACTCTCTGAAACTCTCTGACACTCACTATCACTCTCTGACACTCTCAGACACTCACTATCACTCTCTGACACTCTCTGACACTCACCATCACTCTCTATCACTCTCTGAAACTCTCTGACACTCACTATCACTCTCTGACACTCTCTGACACTCTCAGACACTCACTATCACTCTCTCACACTCTCTGACACTCTCAGATACTCACTATCACTCTCTGACACTCTCTGACACTCTCAGATACTCACTATCACTCTCTGACACTCTCCGACACCCTCAGACACTCACTATCATTCTCTGACACTCTCTGACAATCTCATACTCTCACTATCACTCTCTATCACTCTCTGACACTCTCTGACACTCACTATCACTCTCTGACACTCTCGGACACTCCCAGACACTCACTATCACTCTCTGACATTCTCTGACACTCTCTGACACTCACAATCACTCTCTGACACTCTCTGACACTCTCAGAATCTCACTATCACTCTCTATCACTCTCTGACACTCTCTGACACTCACTATCACTCTCTGACACTCTCTGACACTCCCAGACACTCACTATCAGTCTCTGACGCTCTCTGACGCTCTCAGACACTCACTATCACTCTCTGACACTCTCTGACACTCCCAGACACTCACTATCACTCTCTGACATTCTCTGACACTCTCTGACACTCACAATCACTCTCTGACACTCTCTGGCACTCTCAGACACTCACTATCACTCTCTGACACTCTCTGACACTCTCCGACACTCACTATCACTCTCTGACACTCTCTGACACTCTCAGACACTCACTATCACTCTCTGACACTCCCAGACACTCACTATCACTCTCTGACATTCTCTGACACTCTCTGACACTCTCAGACACTCACTATCACTCTCTGACATTCTCTGACACTCTCAAACACTCACTATCACTCTCTGACACTCTCAGACACTCACTATCACTCTCTGACACTCTCTGACACTCTCAGACACTCACTATCACTCTCTGACACTCTCTGACAGACTCAGACACTCACTATCACTCTCTATCACTCTCTGACACTCTCTGACACTCTCAGACACTCACTATCACTCTCTGACATTCTCTGACTCTCTCAAACACTCACTATCACTCTCTGACACTCTCTGACACTCTCAGACACTCACTGTCAATCTCTGACACTCTCTGACACTCTCAGGCACTCACTATCACTCTCTGACACTCTCAGACACTCACTCTCACTCTCTGACACTCTCTGCCACTCTCAGACACTCACTATCACTCTCTGATACTCTCTGACACTCACCATCACTCTCTATCACTCTCTGAAACTCTCTGACACTCACTATCACTCTCTGACACTCTCAGACACTCACTATCACTCTCTGATACTCTCTGACACTCACCATCACTCTCTATCACTCTCTGAAACTCTCTGACACTCACTATCAATCTCTGACACTCTCAGACACTCACTATCACTCTCTGACACTCTCTGACACTCACCATCACTCTCTATCACTCTCTGAAACTCTCTGACACTCACTATCACTCTCTGACACTCTCTGACACTCTCAGACACTCACTTTCACTCTCTCACACTCTCTGACACTCTCAGATACTCACTATCACTCTCTGACACTCTCTGACACTCTCAGATACTCACTATCACTCTCTGACACTCTCCGACACCCTCAGACACTCACTATCATTCTCTGACACTCTCTGACAATCTCATACTCTCACTATCACTCTCTATCACTCTCTGACACTCTCTGACACTCACTATCACTCTCTGACACTCTCGGACACTCCCAGACATTCACTATCACTCTCTGACATTCTCTGACACTCTCTGACACTCACAATCACTCTCTGACACTCTCTGACACTCTCAGAATCTCACTATCACTCTCTATCACTCTCTGACACTCTCTGACACTCACTATCACTCTCTGACACTCTCTGACACTCCCAGACACTCACTATCAGTCTCTGACGCTCTCTGACGCTCTCAGACACTCACTATCACTCTCTGACACTCTCTGACACTCCCAGACACTCACTATCACTCTCTGACATTCTCTGACACTCTCTGACACTCACAATCACTCTCTGACACTCTCTGGCACTCTCAGACACTCACTATCACTCTCTGACACTCTCTGACACTCTCAGACACTCACTATCACTCTCTGACACTCCCAGACACTCACTATCACTCTCTGACATTCTCTGACACTCTCTGACACTCTCAGACACTCACTATCACTCTCTGACATTCTCTGACACTCTCAAACACTCACTATCACTCTCTGACACTCTCAGACACTCACTATCACTCTCTGACACTCTCTGACACTCTCAGACACTCACTATCACTCTCTGACACTCTCTGACACACTCAGACACTCACTATCACTCTCTATCACTCTCTGACACTCTCTGACACTCTCAGACACTCACTATCACTCTCTGACATTCTCTGACACTCTCAAACACTACTATCACTCTCTGACACTCTCTGACACTCTCAGACACTCACTGTCACTCTCTGACACTCTCTGACACTCTCAGACACTCACTATCACTCTCTGACACTCTCAGACACGCACTCTCACTCTCTGACACTCTCTGCCACTCTCAGACACTCACTATCACTCTCTGATACTCTCTGACACTCACCATCACTCTCTATCACTCTCTGAAACTCTCTGACACTCACTATCACTCTCTGACACTCTCAGACACTCACTATCACTCTCTGACACTCTCTGACACTCACCATCACTCTCTATCACTCTCTGAAACTCTCTGACACTCACTATCACTCTCTGACACTCTCTGACACTCTCAGACACTCACTTTCACTCTCTCACACTCTCTGACACTCTCAGATACTCACTATCACTCTCTGACACTCTCTGACACTCTCAGATACTCACTATCACTCTCTGACACTCTCCGACACCCTCAGACACTCACTATCATTCTCTGACAATCTCTGACAATCTCATACTCTCACTATCACTCTCTATCACTCTCTGACACACTCTGACACTCACTATCACTCTCTGACACTCTCGGACACTCCCAGACACTCACTATCACTCTCTGACATTCTCTGACACTCTCTGACACTCACAATCACTCTCTGAAACTCTCTGACACTCTCAGAATCTCACTATCACTCTCTATCACTCTCTGACACTCTCTGACACTCACTATCACTCTCTGACACTCTCTGACACTCCCAGACACTCACTATCAGTCTCTGACGCTCTCTGACGCTCTGAGACACTCACTATCACTCTCTGACACTCTCTGACACTCCCAGACACTCACTATCACTCTCTGACATTCTCTGACACTCTCTGACACTCACAATCACTCTCTGACACTCTCTGGCACTCTCAGACACTCACTATCACTCTCTGACACTCTCTGACACTCTCCGACACTCACTATCACTCTCTGACACTCTCTGACACTCTCAGACACTCACTATCACTCTCTATCACTCTCTGACACTCCCAGACACTCACTATCACTCTCTGACATTCTCTGACACTCTCTGACACTCTCAGAAACTCACTATCACTCTCTATCACACTCTGACATTCTCTGACACTCTCAGACACTCACTATCACTCTCTATCACTCTCTGACACTCCCAGACACTCACTATCACTCTCTGACATTCTCTGACACTCTCAGACACTCACTATCACTCTCTATCACTCTCTGACACTCCCAGACACTCACTATCACTCTCTGACATTCTCTGACACTCTCTGACACTCATAATCACTCTCTGACGCTCTCTGGCACTCTCAGACACTCACTATCACTCTCTGACACTCTCTGACACACTCAGACACTCACTATCACTCTCTATCACTCTCTGACACTCCCAGAAACTCACTATCACTCTCTGACATTCTCTGACACTCTCTGACACTCATTATCACTCTCTGACACTCTCTGACACTCTCAGACACTCACTATCACTCTCTATCTCTCTCTGACACTCCCAGACACTCACTATCACTCTCTGACATTCTCTGACACTCTCAAACACTCACTATCACTCTCTGACACTCTCTGACACTCTCAGACACTCACTATCACTCTCTGAAACTCTCTGACACTCTCAGACACTCACTATCACTCTCTGACACTCTCTGACACACTCTGACACTCACTATCAATCTCTGACACTCTCTGACACTCTCAGACACTCACTATCACTCTCTGACACTCTCTGACACTCTCAGACACTCACTATCACTCTCTGACATTCTCTGACACTCTCAAACACTCACTATCACTCTCTGACACTCTCAGACACTCACTGTCACTCTCTGACACTCTCTGACACTCTCAGACACGCACTATCACTCTCTGACACTCTCAGACACTCACTATCACTCTCTGACACTCTCTGACACACTCAGACACTCACTATCACTCTCTGATACTCTCTGACAATCTCTGACACTCACTATCACTCTCTGACACTCTCTGACACTCTCAGACACTCACTTTCACTCTCTGACCCTCTCTGATACTCTCAGATACTCACTATCACTCACTATCACTCTCTGACACTCTCTGACACTCTCAGACACTGACTATCACTCTCTGACACTCTCAGACACTCACTATCACTCTCTGACACTCTCTGACACTCTCTGACACTCACTATCACTCTCTGACACTCTCTGACACACACAGACACTCACTATGACTCTCTATCACTCTCTGACACTCTCAGACACTCACTATCACTCTCTGACACTCTCTGACACTCTCAGACACTCACTGTCACTCTCTGAAACTCTCTGACACTCTCAGACACCCACTATCACACTCTGACACTCTCAGACACTCGCTATCACTCTCTGACACTCTAAGACACTCACTTTGACTCTCTGACACTCTCTGACACTCTCAGACACTCACTATCACTCTCTGACACTCTCAGACACTCACTATCACTCTCTGACATTCTCTGACTCCCTCTGACACTCACAATCACTCTCTGACACTCTCTGGCACTCTCATACACACACTATCACTCTCTGACACTCGCTGGCACTCTCTGACATTCACTATCACTCTCTGACACTCTCTGGCACACTCAGACACTCACTATCACTCTCTATCAATCTCTGACACTCCCAGACACTCACTATCACTCTCTGACATTCTCTGACACTCTCTGACACTCACTATCACTCTCTGACACTCTCTGACACTCTCAAACACTCACTATCACTCTATGACACTCTCTGACACTCTCAGAGACTGACTATCACTCTCTATCACTCTCTGACACTCCCAGACACTCACTTTCACTCTCTGACATTCTCTGACACTCTCTGACACTCACAATCACTCTCTGACACTCTCTGACACTCTCAGACACTCGCTATCACTCTCTGACATTCTCTGACACTCTCAAACACTCACTATCACTCTCTGACACTCTCAGACACTCACTATCACTCTCTGACACTCTCTGACACTCTCAGACACTCACTATCACTCTCTGACACTCTCTGACACACTCAGACACTCACTATCACTCTCTATCACTCTCTGACACTCTCTGACAATCACTATCACTCTCTGACATATTCTGACACTCACAAACACTCACTATCACTCTCTGACACTCTCTGACACTCTCAGACACTCACTGTCGCTCTCTGACACTCTCTGACACTCTCAGACACTCACTATCACTCTCTGACACTCTCAGACACTCACTCTCACTCTCTGACACTCTTAGACACTCACTATCACTCTCTGACACTCTCTGACACTCTCAGACACTCACTATCACTCTCTGATACTCTCTGACACTCACCATCACTCTCTATCACTCTCTGAAACTCTCTGACACTCACTATCACTCTCTGACACTCTCAGACACTCACTATCACTCTCTGACACTCTCTGACACTCACCATCACTCTCTATCACTCTCTGAAACTCTCTGACACTCACTATCACTCTCTGACACTCTCTGACACTCTCAGACACTCACTTTCACTCTCTGACCCTCTCTGATACTCCCAGATACTCACTATCACTCTCTGACACTCTCTGACACTCTCAGACACTCACTATCACTCTCTGACACTCTCTGACACTCTCAGACACTGACTATCACTCTCTATCACTCTCTGACACTCACTTTCACTCTCTGACATTTTCTGACACTCTCTGACAGTCTCTGACACTCTCTGACACTCTCTGACTCTCTCTGACACTCTCTGACACTCTCTGACACTCTCTGACACTCTCAGACACTCACTATCACTCTCTGACAATCTCTGACACTCTCTGACACTCACAATCACTCTCTGACACTCTCTGACACTCTCAGACACTCACTATCACTCTCTGACATTCTCTGACACTCTCAAACACTCACTATCACTCTCTGACACTCTCAGACACTCACTATCACTCTCTGACACTCTCTGACACTCTCAGACACTCACTATCACTCTCTGACACTCTCTGACACACTCAGACACTCACTATCACTCTCTATCACTCTCTGACACTCTCTGACAATCACTATCACTCTCTGACATATTCTGACACTCACAAACACTCACTATCACTCTCTGACACTCTCTGACACTCTCAGACACTCACTGTCGCTCTCTGACACTCTCTGACACTCTCAGACACTCACTATCACTCTCTGACACTCTCAGACACTCACTCTCACTCTCTGACACTCTCAGACACTCACTATCACTCTCTGATACTCTCTGACACTCACCATCACTCTCTATCACTCTCTGAAACTCTCTGACACTCACTATCACTCTCTGACACTCTCAGACACTCACTATCACTCTCTGACACTCTCTGACACTCACCATCACTCTCTATCACTCTCTGAAACTCTCTGACACTCACTATCACTCTCTGACACTCTCTGACACTCTCAGACACTCACTTTCACTCTCTGACCCTCTGTGATACTCCCAGATACTCACTATCACTCTCTGACACTCTCTGACACTCTCAGACACTCACTATCACTCTCTGACACTCTCTGACACTCTCAGACACTGACTATCACTCTCTATCACTCTCTGACACTCACTTTCACTCTCTGACATTTTCTGACACTCTCTGACAGTCTCTGACACTCTCTGACACTCTCTGACTCTCTCTGACACTCTCTGACACTCTCTGACACTCTCAGACACTCACTATCACTCTCTGACATTCTCTGACACTCTCAAACACTCACTATCACTCTCTGACACTCTCAGACACTCACTATCACTCTCTGACACTCTCTGACACACTCAGACACTCACTATCACTCTCTATCACTCTCTGACACTCTCTGACACTCTCAGACACTCACTATCACTCTCTGACATTCTCTGACACTCTCAAACACTCACTATCACTCTCTGACACTCTCTGACACTCTCAGACACTCACTGTCACTCTCTGACACTCTCTGACACTCTCAGACACTCACTATCACTCTCTGACACTCTCAGACACTCACTCTCACTCTCTGACACTCTCTGCCACTCTCAGACACTCACTATCACTCTCTGATACTCTCTGACACTCACCATCACTCTCTATCACTCTCTGAAACTCTCTGACACTCACTATCACTCTCTGACACTCTCAGACACTCACTATCACTCTCTGACACTCTCTGACACTCACCATCACTCTCTATCACTCTCTGAAACTCTCTGACACTCACTATCACTCTCTGACACTCTCTGACACTCTCAGACACTCACTTTCACTCTCTCACACTCTCTGACACTCTCAGATACTCACTATCACTCTCTGACATTTTCTGACACTCTCTGACAGTCTCTGACACTCTCTGACACTCTCTGACTCTCTCTGACACTCTCTGACACTCTCTGACACTCTCTGACACTCTCAGACACTCACTATCACTCTCTGACATTCTCTGACACTCTCAAACACTCACTATCACTCTCTGACACTCTCAGACACTCACTATCACTCTCTGACACTCTCTGACACACTCAGACACTCACTATCACTCTCTATCACTCTCTGACACTCTCTGACACTCTCAGACACTCACTATCACTCTCTGACACTCTCAGACACTCACTCTCACTCTCTGACACTCTTAGACACTCACTATCACTCTCTGACACTCTCTGACACTCTCAGACACTCACTATCACTCTCTGATACTCTCTGACACTCACCATCACTCTCTATCACTCTCTGAAACTCTCTGACACTCACTATCACTCTCTGACACTCTTAGACACTCACTATCACTCTCTGACACTCTCTGACACTCTCAGACACTCACTATCACTCTCTGATACTCTCTGACACTCACCATCACTCTCTATCACTCTCTGAAACTCTCTGACACTCACTATCACTCTCTGACACTCTCAGACACTCACTATCACTCTCTGACACTCTCTGACACTCACCATCACTCTCTATCACTCTCTGAAACTCTCTGACACTCACTATCACTCTCTGACACTCTCTGACACTCTCAGACACTCACTTTCACTCTCTGACCCTCTCTGATACTCCCAGATACTCACTATCACTCTCTGACACTCTCTGACACTCTCAGACACTCACTATCACTCTCTGACACTCTCTGACACTCTCAGACACTGACTATCACTCTCTATCACTCTCTGACACTCACTTTCACTCTCTGACATTTTCTGACACTCTCTGACAGTCTCTGACACTCTCTGACACTCTCTGACTCTCTCTGACACTCTCTGACACTCTCTGACACTCTCTGACACTCTCAGACACTCACTATCACTCTCTGACATTCTCTGACACTCTCAAACACTCACTATCACTCTCTGACACTCTCAGACACTCACTATCACTCTCTGACACTCTCTGACACACTCAGACACTCACTATCACTCTCTATCACTCTCTGACACTCTCTGACACTCTCAGACACTCACTATCACTCTCTGACATTCTCTGACACTCTCAAACACTCACTATCACTCTCTGACACTCTCTGACACTCTCAGACACTCACTGTCACTCTCTGACACTCTCTGACACTCTCAGACACTCACTATCACTCTCTGACACTCTCAGACACTCACTCTCACTCTCTGACACTCTCTGCCACTCTCAGACACTCACTATCACTCTCTGATACTCTCTGACACTCACCATCACACTCTATCACTCTCTGAAACTCTCTGACACTCACTATCACTCTCTGACACTCTCAGACACTCACTATCACTCTCTGACACTCTCTGACACTCACCATCACTCTCTATCACTCTCTGAAACTCTCTGACACTCACTATCACTCTCTGACACTCTCTGACACTCTCAGACACTCACTTTCACTCTCTGACACTCTCAGATACTCACTATCACTCTCTGACACTCTCTGACACTCTCAGATACTCACTATCACTCTCTGACACTCTCAGACACTCACTCTCACTCTCTGACACTCTTAGACACTCACTATCACTCTCTGACACTCTCTGACACTCTCAGACACTCACTATCACTCTCTGATACTCTCTGACACTCACCATCACTCTCTATCACTCTCTGAAACTCTCTGACACTCACTATCACTCTCTGACACTCTCAGACACTCACTATCACTCTCTGACACTCTCTGACACTCACCATCACTCTCTATCACTCTCTGAAACTCTCTGACACTCACTATCACTCTCTGACACTCTCTGACACTCTCAGACACTCACTTTCACTCTCTGACCCTCTCTGATACTCTCAGATACTCACTATCACTCTCTGACACTCTCTGACACTCTCAGACACTCACTATCACTCTCTGACACTCTCTGACACTCTCAGACACTGACTATCACTCTCTATCACTCTCTGATACTCACTTTCACTCTCTGACATTTTCTGACACTCTCTGACAGTCTCTGACACTCTCTGACACTCTCTGACTCTCTCTGACACTCTCTGACACTCTCTGACACTCTCTGACACTCTCTGACACTCTCAGACACTCACTATCACTCTCTGACATTCTCTGACGCTCTCAAACACTCACTATCACTCTCTGACACTCTCAGACACTCACTATCACTCTCTGACACTCTCTGACACACTCAGACAGTCACTATCACTCTCTATCACTCTCTGACACTCTCTGACACTCTCAGACACTCACTATCACTCTCTGACATTCTCTGACACTCTCAAACACTCACTATCACTCTCTGACACTCTCTGACACTCTCAGACACTCACTGTCACTCTCTGACACTCTCTGACACTCTGAGACACTCACTATCACTCTCTGACACTCTCAGACACTCACTCTCACTCTCTGCCACTCTCTGCCACTCTCAGACACTCACTATCACTCTCTGATACTCTCTGACACTCACCATCACTCTCTATCACTCTCTATCACTCTCTGAAACTCTCTGACACTCACTATCACTCTCTGACACTCTCAGACACTCACTATCACTCTCTGACACTCTCTGACACTCACCATCACTCTCTATCACTCTCTGAAACTCTCTGACACTCACTATCACTCTCTGACACTCTCTGACACTCTCAGACACTCACTTTCACTCTCTCACACTCTCTGACACTCTCAGATACTCACTATCACTCTCTGACACTCTCTGACACTCTCAGATACTCACTATCACTCTCTGACACTCTCCGACACCCTCAGACACTCACTATCATTCTCTGACACTCTCTGACAATCTCATACTCTCACTATCACTCTCTATCACGCTCTGACACTCTCTGACACTCACTATCACTCTCTGACACTCTCGGACACTCCCAGACAATCACTATCACTCTCTGACATTCTCTGACACTCTCTGACACTCACAATCACTCTCTGACACTCTCTGACACTCTCAGAATCTCACTATCACTCTCTATCACTCTCTGACACTCTCTGACACTCACTATCACTCTCTGACACTCTCTGACACTCCCAGACACTCACTATCAGTCTCTGACGCTCTCTGACGCTCTCAGACACTCACTATCACTCTCTGACACTCTCTGACACTCCCAGACACTCACTATCCCTCTCTGACATTCTCTGACACTCTCTGACACTCACAATCACTCTCTGACACTCTCTGGCACTCTCAGACACGCACTATCACTCTCTGACACTCTCTGACACTCTCCGACACTCACTATCACTCTCTGACACTCTCTGACACTCTCAGACACTCACTATCACTCTCTATCACTCTCTGACACTCCCAGACACTCACTATCACTCTCTGACATTCTCTGACACTCTCTGACACTCTCAGACACTCACTATCACTCTCTGACATTCTCTGACACTCTCAAACACTCACTATCACTCTCTGACACTCTCAGACACTCACTATCACTCTCTGACACTCTCTGACACTCTCAGACACTCACTATCACTCTCTGACACTCTCTGACACTCTCAGACACTCACTATCACTCTCTGACACTCTCTGACACTCTCAGACACTCACTATCACTCTCTGACACTCTCTGACACTCTCAGACACTCACTATCACTCTCTGACACTCTCTGACACACTCAGACACTCACTATCACTCTCTATCACTCTCTGACACTCTCTGACACTCACTATCACTCTCTGACATTCTCTGACACTCTCAAACACTCACTATCACTCTCTGACACTCTCTGACACTCTCAGACACTCACTATCACTCTCTGACACTCTCTGACACTCTCAGACACTCACTATCACTCTCTGACACTCTCTGACACTCTCAGACACTCACTATCACTCTCTGACACTCTCTGACACTCTCAGACACTCACTATCACTCTCTCACACTCTCTGACACTCTCAGACACTCACTATCACTCTCTGACACTCTCTGACACACTCAGACACTCACTATCACTCTCTATCACTCTCTGACACTCTCTGACACTCACTATCACTCTCTGACATTCTCTGACACTCTCAAACACTCACTATCACTCTCTGACACTCTCTGACACTCTCAGACACTCACTGTCACTCTCTGACACTCTCTGACACTCTCAGACACTCACTATCACTCTCTGACACTCTCAGACACTCACTCTCACTCTCTGACACTCTTAGACACTCACTATCACTCTCTGACACTCTCTGAAACTCTCAGACACTCACTATCACTCTCTGATACTCTCTGACACTCACCATCACTCTCTATCACTCTCTGAAACTCTCTGACACTCACTATCACTCTCTGACACTCTCAGACACTCACTATCACTCTCTGACACTCTCTGACACTCACCATCACTCTCTATCACTCTCTGAAACTCTCTGACACTCACTATCACTCTCTGACACTCTCTGACACTCTCAGACACTCACTTTCACTCTCTGACCCTCTCTGATACTCTCAGATACTCACTATCACTCTCTGAAACTCTCTGACACTCTCAGACACTCACTATCACTCTCTGACACTCTCTGACACTCTCAGACACTGACTATCACTCTCTATCACTCTCTGACACTCACTTTCACTCTCTGACATTTTCTGACAGTCTCTGACACTCTCTGACACTCTCTGACTCTCTCTGACACTCTCTGACACTCACTGACACTCTCTGACACTCTCAGACACTCACTATGACTCTCTGACATTCTCTGACACTCTCAAACACTCACTATCACTCTCTGACACTCTCAGACACTCACTATCACTCTCTGACACTCTCTGACACACTCAGACACTCACTATCACTCTCTATCACTCTCTGACACTCTCTGACACTCTCAGACACTCACTATCACTCTCTGACATTCTCTGACACTCTCAAACACTCACTATCACTCTCTGACACTCTCTGACACTCTCAGACACTCACTGTCACTCTCTGACACTCTCTGACACTCTCAGACACTCACTATCACTCTCTGACACTCTCAGACACTCACTCTCACTCTCTGACACTCTCTGCCACTCTCAGACACTCACTATCACTCTCTGATACTCTCTGACACTCACCATCACTCTCTGAAACTCTCTGACACTCACTATCACTCTCTGACACTCTCAGACACTCACTATCACTCTCTGACACTCTCTGACACACTCAGACACTCACTATCACTCTCTATCACTCTCTGACACTCACTATCACTCTCTGACACTCACTATCACTCTCTGACATTCTCTGACACTCTCAAACACTCACTATCACTCTCTGACACTCTCTGACACTCTCAGACACTCACTGTCACTCTCTGACACTCTCTGACACTCTCAGACACTCACTATCACTCTCTGACACTCTCAGACACTCACTCTCACTCTCTGACACTCTCTGCCACTCTCAGACACTCACTATCACTCTCTGATACTCTCTGACACTCACCATCACTCTCTATCACTCTCTGAAACTCTCTGACACTCACTATCACTCTCTGACACTCTCAGACACTCACTATCACTCTCTGACACTCTCTGACACTCACCATCACTCTCTATCACTCTCTGAAACTCTCTGACACTCACTATCACTCTCTGACACTCTCTGACACACTCAGACACTCACTTTCACTCTCTCACACTCTCTGACACTCTCAGATACTCACTATCACTCTCTGACACTCTCTGACACTCTCAGATACTCACTATCACTCTCTGACACTCTCCGACACCCTCAGACACTCACTATCATTCTCTGACACTCTCTGACAATCTCATACTCTCACTATCACTCTCTATCACTCTCTGACACTCTCTGACACTCACTATCACTCTCTGACACTCTCGGACACTCCCAGACACTCACTATCACTCTCTGACATTCTCTGACACTCTCTGACACTCACAATCACTCTCTGACACTCTCTGACACTCTCAGAATCTCACTATCACTCTCTATCACTCTCTGACACTCTCTGACACTCACTATCACTCTCTGACACTCTCTGACACTCCCAGACACTCACTATCAGTCTCTGACGCTCTCTGACGCTCTCAGACACTCACTATCACTCTCTGACACTCTCTGACACTCCCAGACACTCACTATCACTCTCTGACATTCTCTGACACTCTCTGACACTCACAATCACTCTCTGACACTCTCTGACACTCTCCGACACTCACTATCACTCTCTGACACTCTCTGACACTCTCAGACACTCACTATCACTCTCTATCACTCTCTGACACTCCCAGACACTCACTATCACTCTCTGACATTCTCTGACACTCTCTGACACTCTCAGACACTCACTATCACTCTCTGACATTCTCTGACACTCTCAAACACTCACTATCACTCTCTGACACTCTCAGACACTCACTATCACTCTCTGACACTCTCTGACACTCTCAGACACTCACTATCACTCTCTGACACTCTCTGACACACTCAGACACTCACTATCACTCTCTATCACTCTCTGACACTCTCTGACACTCTCAGACACTCACTATCACTCTCTGACATTCTCTGAGACTCTCAAACACTCACTATCACTCTCTGACACTCTCTGACACTCTCAGACACTCACTGTCACTCTCTGACACTCTCTGACACTCTCAGACACTCACTATCACTCTCTGACACTCTCAGACACTCACTCTCACTCTCTGACACTCTCTGCCACTCTCAGACACTCACCATCACTCTCTATCACTCTCTGAAACTCTCTGACACTCACTATCACACTCTGACACTCTCAGACACTCACTATCACTCTCTGACACTCTCTGACACTCACCATCACTCTCTATCACTCTCTGAAACTCTCTGACACTCACTATCACTCTCTGACACTCTCTGACACTCTCAGACACTCACTTTCACTCTCTCGCACTCTCTGACACTCTCAGATACTCACTATCACTCTCTGACACTCTCTGACACTCTCAGATACTCACTATCACTCTCTGACACTCTCCGACACCCTCAGACACTCACTATCATTCTCTGACACTCTCTGACAATCTCATACTCTCACTATCACTCTCTATCACTCTCTGACACTCTCTGACACTCACTATCACTCTCTGACACTCTCGGACACTCCCAGACACTCACTATCACTCTCTGACATTCTCTGACACTCTCTGACACTCACAATCACTCTCTGACACTCTCTGACACTCTCAGAATCTCACTATCACTCTCTATCACTCTCAAACACTCTCTGACACTCACTATCACTCTCTGACACTCTCTGACACTCCCAGACACTCACTATCAGTCTCTGACGCTCTCTGACGCTCTCAGACACTCACTATCACTCTCTGACACTCTCTGACACTCCCAGACACTCACTATCACTCTCTGACATTCTCTGACACTCTCTGACACTCACAATCACTCTCTGACACTCTCTGGCACTCTCAGACACTCACTATCACTCTCTGACACTCTCTGACACTCTCCGACACTCAATATCAATCTCTGACACTCTCTGACACTCTCAGACACTCACTATCACTCTCTATCACTCTCTGACACTCCCAGACACTCACTATCACTCTCTGACATTCTCTGACACTCTCTGACACTCTCAGAAACTCACTATCACTCTCTATCACACTCTGACATTCTCTGACACTCTCAGACACTCACTATCACTCTCTATCACTCTCTGACACTCCCAGACACTCACTAACACTCTCTGACATTCTCTGACACTCTCTGACACTCACAATCACTCTCTGACGCTCTCTGGCACTCTCAGACACTCACTATCACTCTCTGACACTCTCTGACACTATCTGACACTCACTATCACTCTCTGACACTCTCTGACACACTCAGACACTCACTATCACTCTCTATCACTCTCTGACACTCCCAGAAACTCACTATCACTCTCTGACATTCTCTGACACTCTCTGACAATCATTATCACTGTCTGACACTCTCTGACACTCTCAGACACTCACTATCACTCTCTATCACTCTCTGACACTCCCAGACACTCACTGTCACTCTCTGACATTCTCTGACACTCTCTGACACTCACAATCACTCTCTGACGCTCTCTGACACTCTCAGACACTCACTATCACTCTCTGACATTCTCTGACACTCTCAAACACTCACTATCACTCTCTGACACTCTCTGACACTCTCAGACACTCACTATCACTCTCTGAAACTCTCTGACACTCTCAGACACTCACTATCACTCTCTGAAACTCTCTGACACACTCTGACACTCACTATCAATCTCTGACACTCTCTGACACTCTCAGACACTCACTATCACTCTCTGACACTCTCTGACACTCTCAGACACTCACTATCACTCTCTGACATTCTCTGACACTCTCAAACACTCACTATCACTCTCTGACACTCTCAGACACTCACTGTCACTCTCTGACACTCTCTGACACTCTCAGACACGCACTATCACTCTCTGACACTCTCAGACACTCACTATCACTCTCTGACACTCTCTGACACACTCAGACACTCACTATCACTCTCTGATACTCTCTGACAATCTCTGACACTCACTATCACTCTCTGACACTATCTGACACTCTCAGACACTCACTTTCACTCTCTGACCCTCTCTGATACTCTCAGATACTCACTATCACTCTCTGACACTCTCTGACACTCTCAGACACTCACTATCACTCTCTGACTCTCTCTGACACTCTCAGACACTGACTATCACTCTCTATCACTCTCTGACACTCACTTTCACTCTCTGACATTTTCTGACACTCTCTGACAGTCTCTGATACTCTCTGACACTCTCTGACTCTCTCTGACACTCTCTGACACTCTCTGACACTCTCTGACACTCTCAGACACTCACTATCACTCTCTGACATTCTCTGACACTCTCAAACACTCACTATCACTCTCTGACACTCTCAGACACTCACTATCACTCTCTGACACTCTCTGACACTCTCAGACACTCACTATCACTCTCTGACACTCTCTGACACACTCAGACACTCACTATCACTCTCTATCACTCTCTGACACTCTCTGACACTCTCAGACACTCACTATCACTCTCTGACTTTCTCTGACACTCTCAAACACTCACTATCACTCTCTGACACTCTCTGACACTCTCAGACACTCACTGTCACTCTCTGACACTCTCTGACACTCTCAGACACTCACTATGACTCTCTGACACTCTCAGACACTCACTCTCACTCTCTGACACTCTCTGCCACTCTCAGACACTCACTATCACTCTCTGATACTCTCTGACACTCACCATCACTCTCTATCGCTCTCTGAAACTCTCTGACACTCACTATCACTCTCTGACACTCTCAGACACTCACTATCACTCTCTGACACTCTCTGACACTCACCATCACTCTCTATCACTCTCTGAAACTCTCTGACACTCACTATCACTCTCTGACACTCTCTGACACTCTCAGACACTCACTTTCACTCTCTCACACTCTCTGACACTCTCAGATACTCACTATCACTCTCTGACACTCTCTGACACTCTCAGATACTCACTATCACTCTCTGACACTCTCTGACACTCTCTGACACTCACTATCACTCTCTGACACTCTCGGACACT
Organism: Heterodontus francisci; assembly: GCF_036365525.1. Lineage (NCBI taxonomy): Eukaryota > Metazoa > Chordata > Chondrichthyes > Heterodontiformes > Heterodontidae > Heterodontus > Heterodontus francisci. The sequence goes on along the minus strand of NW_027140445.1, from coordinate 1,236,782 downwards.
CCCAGACACTCACTATCACTCTCTGACATTCTCTGACACTCTCTGACACTCACAATCACTCTCTGACACTCTCTGACACTCTCAGAATCTCACTATCACTCTCTATCACTCTCTGACACTCTCTGACACTCTCTGACACTCCCAGATACTCACTATCAGTCTCTGACGCTCTCTGACGCTCTCAGACACTCACTATCACTCTCTGACACTCTCTGACACTCCCAGACACTCACTATCACTCTCTGACATTCTCTGACACTCTCTGACACTCACAATCACTCTCTGACACTCTCTGGCACTCTCAGACACACACTATCACTCTCTGACACTCTCTGACAATCTCCGACACTCACTATCACTCTCTGACACTCTCTGACACTCTCAGACACTCACTATCACTCTCTATCACTCTCTGACACTCCCAGACACTCACTATCACTCTCTGACATTCTCTGACACTCTCTGACACTCTCAGAAACTCACTATCACTCTCTATCACACTCTGACATTCTCTGACACTCTCAGACACTCACTATCACTCTCTATCACTCTCTGACACTCCCAGACACTCACAATCACTCTCTGACATTCTCTGACACTCTCAGACACTCACTATCACTCTCTGACACTCTCAGACACTCACTATCACTCTCTGACACTCTCAGACATTCACTCTCACTCTCTGACACTCTCAGACACTCACTATCACTCTCTGACACTCTCTGACACTCTCAGACACTCACTATCATTCTCTGATACTCTCTGACACTTACCATCACTCTCTATCACTCTCTGAAACTCTCTGACACTCACTATCACTCTCTGACACTCTCAGACACTCACTATCACTCTCTGACACTCTCTGACACTCACCATCACTCTCTATCACTCTCTGAAACTCTCTGACTCTCACTATCACTCTCTGACACTCTCTGACACTCTCAGACACTCACTTTCACTCTCTGTCACTCTCTGACACTCTCAGATACTCACTATCACTCTCTGACACTCTCTGACACTCTCAGATACTCACTATCACTCTCTGACACTCTCTGACACTCTCAGATACTCACTATCACTCTCTGACACTCTCTGACACTCACCATCACTCTCTATCACTCTCTGAAACTCTCTGACTCTCACTATCACTCTCTGACACTCTCTGACACTCTCAGACACTCACTTTCACTCTCTGTCACTCTCTGACACTCTCAGATACTCACTATCACTCTCTGACACTCTCTGACACTCTCAGATACTCACAATCACTCTCTGACACTCTCTGACACTCTCAGATACTCACTATCACTCTCTGACACTCTCCGACACCCTCAGACACTCACTATCACTCTCTGACACTCTCTGACAATCTCACACTCTCACTATCACTCTCTATCACTCTCTGACACTCTCTGACACTCACTATCACTCTCTGACACTCTCTGACACTCCCAGACACTCACTATCACTCTCTGACATTCTCTGACACTCTCTGACACTCACAATCACTCTCTGACACTCTCAGACTCTCACTATCACTCTCTATCACTCTCTGACACTCTCTGACACTCACTATCACTCTCTGACACTCTCTGACACTCCCAGACACTCACTATCACTCTCTGACATTCTCTGACACTCTCTGACACTCACAATCACTCTCTGACACTCTCTGACACTCTCAGACACTCACTATCACTCTCTGACACTCTCAGACACTCACTATCACTCTCTGACACTCACTATCACTCTCTATCACTCTCTGACACTCTCAGACACTCACTATCACTCTCTATCACTCTCTGACACTCTCTGACACTCACTATCACTCTCTGACACTCTCTGACACTCTCAGACACTCACTATCATTCTCTGACACTCTCTGACACTCTCAGACACTCACTATCACTCTCTATCACTCTCTGACACTCCCAGACACTCACTATGACTCTCTGACATTCTCTGACACTCTCTGACACTCACAGTCACTCTCTGACACTCTCTGACACTCTCAGACACCCACTATCACTCTCTGACATTCTCTGACACTCTCAAACACTCACTATCACTCTCTGACAATCTCAGACACTCACTATCACTCTCTGACACTCTCTGACACTCTCAGACACTCACTATCACTCTCTGACACTCTCTGACACACTCAGACACTGACTATCACTCTCTAACACTCTCTGACACTCTCAGACACTCACTATCACTCTCTGACATTCTCTGACACTCTCAAACACTCACTATCACTCTCTGACACTCTCAGACACTCACTGTCACACTCTGACACTCTCTGACACTCTCAGACACGCACTATCACTCTCTGACACTCTCAGACACTCTCAGACACTCACTATCACTCTCTGATACTCTCTGACAATCTCAGACTCTCACTATCACTCTCTATCACTCGCTGACACACTCAGACACTCACTATCACTCTCTGACACTCTCTGACACTCACTGACTCTCTCAGACACTCACTATCACTCTCTGACACTCTATGACTCTCACTATCACTCTCAGACACACTCTGACACACTCAGACCCTCACTATCACTCTCTGACACTCTCTGACACACTCAGATACTCACTATCACTCTCTGACACTCTCTGACACTCTCAGACACTCACTATCACTCTCTGACACTCTCTGACACTCTCAGACACTCACTATCACTCTCTGACACTCTCAGACACTCACTCTCACTCTCTGACACTCTCTGAAACTCTCAGTCACTCACTATCACTCTCTGACACTCCTGACACTCTCAGACACTCACTATCACTCTGTATCACTCTCTGACACTCTCTGACACTCACCATCACTCTCTATCACTCTCTGACACTCACTATCACTCTCTGACACTCTTTGACACTCTCAGAAACTCACTATCACTCTCTGACACTCACTATCACTCTCTGACACTCTCAGACACTCACTATCACTCTCTGACACTCTCTGACACTCACCATCACTCTCTATCACTCTCTGAAACTCTCTGACACTCACTATCACTCTCTGACACTCTCTGACACTCTCAGACACTCACTTTCACTCTCTGACACTCTCTGACACTCTCAGATACTCACTATCACTCTCTGACACTCTCTGACACTCTCAGATACTCACTATCACTCTCTGACACTCTCTGACAATCTCATACTCTCACTATCACTCTCTCACACTCTCTGACACTCACTATCACTCTCTGACACTCTCTGACACTCCCAGACACTCACTATCACTCTCTGACATTCTCTGACACTCTCTGACACTCACAATCACTCTCTGACACTCTCTGACACTCTCAGACTCTCACTATCACTCTCTATCACTCTCTGACACTTTCTGACACTCACTATCACTCTCTGACACTCTCTGACACTCCCAGACACTCACTATCACTCTCTGACATTCTCTGACACTCTCTGACACTCACAATCACTCTCTGACACTCTCTGACACTCTCAGACACTCACTATCACTCTCTGACACTCTCAGACACTCACTATCACTCTCTGACACTCTCAGACACTCACTATCACTCTCTGACACTATCTGACACTCTCAGACACTCACTATCACTCTCTGACACTCTCTGACACACTCAGACACTCACTATCACTCTCTATCCCTCTCTGACACTCTCTGACACTCACTATCACTCTCTGACACTCTCAGACACTCACTATCACTCTCTGACACTCTCTGACACTCTCAGACACTCACTATCACTCTCTGACATTCTCTGACACTCTCAAACACTCACTAAAACTCTCTGACACTATCTGACACTCTCAGACACTCACTATCACTCTCTGACACTCTCTGACACACTCAGACACTCACTATCACTCTCTATCCCTCTCTGACACTCTCTGACACTCACTATCACTCTCTGACACTCTCAGACACTCACTATCACTCTCTGACACTCTCTGACACTCTCAGACACTCACTATCACTCTCTGACATTCTCTGACACTCTCAAACACTCACTAAAACTCTCTGACACTCTCTGACACTCTCAGACATTCACTCTCACTCTCTGACACTCTCAGACACTCAATATCACTCTCTGACACTCTCTGACACTCTCAGACACTCACTATCACTCTCTGATACTCTGTGACACTCACCATCACTCTCTATCACTCTCTGAAACTCTCTGACACTCACTATCACTCTCTGACACTCTCAGACACTCACTATCACTCTCTGACACTCTCTGACACTCACCATCACTCTCTATCACTCTCTGAAACTCTCTGACACTCACTATCACTCTCTGACACTCTCTGACACTCTCAGACACTCACTTTCACTCTCTGTCACTCTCTGTCACTCACCATCACTCTCTATCACTCTCTGAAACTCTCTGACACTCACTATCACTCTCTGACACTCTCTGACACTCTCATACACTCACTTTCACTCTCTGTCACTCTCTGACACTCTCAGATACTCACTATCACTCTCTGACACTGTCTGACACACTCAGATACTCACTATCACTCTCTGACACTCTCTGACACTCACTATCACTCTCTGACACTCTCTGACACTCCCAGACACTCACTATCACTCTCTGACATTCTCTGACACTCTCTGGCACTCACAATCACTCTCTGACACTCTCAGACTCTCACTATCTCTCTCTATCACTCTCTGACACTCTCTGACACTCACTATCACTCTCTGACACTCTCTGACACTCCCAGACACTCACTATCACTCTCTGACATTCTCTGACACTCTCTGACACTCACAATCACTCTCTGACATTCTCTGACACTCTCTGACACTCACAATCACTCTCTGACACTCTCTGACACTCTCAGACACTCACTATCACTCTCTGACACTCTCAGACACTCACTATCACTCTCTGACACTCTCAGACACTCACTATCACTCTCTATCACTCTCTGACACACTCAGACACACACTATCACTCTCTATCACTCTCTGACACTCTCTGACACTCACTATCACTCTCTGACACTCTCTGACACTCTCAGACACTCACTATCACTCTCTGACACTCTCTGACACTCTCAGACACTCACAATCACTCTCTGACATTCTCTGACACTCTCTGACACTCACAATCACTCTCTGACACTCTCTGACACTCTCAGACACTCACTATCACTCTCTGACACTCTCAGACACTCACTATCACTCTCTATCACTCTCTGACACACTCAGACACACACTATCACTCTCTATCACTCTCTGACACTCTCTGACACTCACTATCACTCTCTGACACTCTCTGACACTCTCAGACACTCACTATCACTCTCTGACACTCTCTGACACTCTCAGACACTCACTATCTGTCTCTATCACTCTCGGACACTCGCAGACACTCACTATCACTCTCTGACATTCTCTGACACTCTCTGACTCTCACAATCACTCTCTGACACTCTCTGACACTCTCATCACCCACTATCACTCTCTGACATTCTCTGACACTCTCAAACACTCACTATCACTCTCTGACACTCTCAGGCACTCACTATCACTCTCTGACACTCTCTGACACTCTCAGACACTCACTATCACTCTCTGACACTCTCTGACACACTCAGACACTGACTATCACTCTCTATCACTCTCTGACACTCTCTGACACTCACTATCACTCTCTGACACTCTCTGACACTCTCAGACACTCACTATCACTCTCTGACACTCTCTGACACTCTCAGACACTCACTATCACTCTCTGACATTCTCTGACACTCTCAAACACTCACTATCACTCTCTGACACTCTCTGACACTCTCAGACACTCACTGTCACTGTCTGACACTCTCTGACACTCTCAGACACTCACTATCACTCTCTGACACTCACTATCACTCTCTGACACTCTCAGACACTCACTCTCACTCTCTGACACTCTCAGACAATCACTATCAATCTCTGACACTCTCTGACACTCTCAGACACTCACTATCACTCTCTGATACTCTCTGACACTCTCAGACTCTCACTATCACTCTCTATCACTCTCTGACACTCTCTGACACTCACTATCATTCTCTGACAGTCTCTGACACTCCCAGACACTCACTATCACTCTCTGACATTCTCTGACACTCTCTGACACTCACAATCACTCTCTGACACTCTCTGACACTCTCAGACACTCACTATCACTCTCTGACATTCTCTGACACTCTCAAACACTCACTATCACTCTCTGACACTCTCTGACACTCTCAGACACTCACTGTCACTCTCTGACACTCTCTGACACTCTCAGACACCCACTATCACACTCTGACACTCTCAGACACTCACTATCACTCTCTGACACTCTCAGACACTCACTATGACTCTCTGACACTCTCTGACACTCTCAGACACTCACTATCACTCTCTGACACTCTCAGACACTCACAATCACTCTCTGACACTCTCAGACACTCTCAGACACTCACTATCACTCTCTGACGCTCTCTGAAACTCTCAGACACTCACTATCACTCTCTGACACTCTCTGACACTCCCAGACACTCACTATCACTCTCTGACATTCTCTGACACTCTCTGACACTCACAATCACTCTCTGACACTCTCTGGCACTCTCAGACACTCACTATCACTCTCTGACACTCTCTGACACTCTCTGACACTCTCAGACACTCACTGTCACTCTCTGACACTCTCTGACACTCTCAGACACCCACTATCACACTCTGACACTCTCAGACACTCACTATCACTCTCTGACACTCTCTGACACTCTCAGACACCCACTATCACACTCTGACACTCTCAGACACTCACTATCAATCTCTGACACTCTCAGACACTCACTATCACTCTCTGACACTCTCTGGCACTCTCAGACACTCACTATCACTCTCTGACATTCTCTGACACTCTCAAACACTCACTTTCACTCTCTTGACACTCTCAGACACTCACTATCACTCTCTGACGCTCTCTGACACTCTCAGACACGCACTATCACTCTCTGACACTCTCTGACACTCCCAGACACTCACTATCACTCTCTGACATTCTCTGACACTCTCTGACACTCACAATCACTCTCTGACACTCTCTGGCACTCTCAGACACTCACAATCACTCTCAGACACTCTCTGACACTCTCTGACACTCACTATCACTCTCTGACACTCTCTGACACACTCAGACACTCACTATCACTCTCTATCACTCTCTGACACTCTCAGACACTCACTATCACTCTCTGACACTCTCGGACACACTCAGACACTCACTATCACTCTCTATCACTCTTTGACACTCTCTGACACTCACTACCACTCTCTGACACTCTCTGACACTCTCAGACACTCACTATCACTCTCTGACACTCTCAGACACTCACTATCACTCTCTGACACTCTCAGACACTCTCTGACACTCACTATCACTCTCTGACACTCTCTGGCACACTCTGACACTCACTATCACTCTCTGACATTCTCTGACACTCTCAAACACTCACTATCACTCTCTGACACTCTCAGACACTCACTATCACTCTCTGACGCTCTCTGACACTCTCAGACACTCACTATCACTCTCTGACACTCTCTGACAATCCCAGACACTCATTATCACTCTCTGACATTCTCTGACACTCTCTGACACTCACAATCACTCTCTGACACTCTCTGGCACTCTCAGACACTCACTATCACTCTCTGACACTCTCTGACACTCTCTGACACTCACAATCACTCTCTGACACTCTCTGACACACTCAGACACTCACTATCACTCTCTATCACTCTCTGACACTCTCAGACACTCACTATCACTCTCTGACACTCTCTGACGCACTCAGACACTCACTATCACTCTCTATCACTCTCTGACACTCTCAGACACTCACTATCACTCTCTGACACTCTCAGACACTCACTATCACTCTCTGACATTCTCAGACACTCTCAGACACTCACTGTCACTCTCTGACACTCACAATCACTCTCTGACACTCTCTGGCACTCTCAGACACTCACTATCACTCTCTGACACTCTCTGACACTCTCTGACACTCACTATCACTCTCTGAAACTCTCTGACACTCTCAGACACTCACTTTCACTCTCTGACACACTCAGACACTCACTATCATTCTCTATCACTCTCTGACACTCTCTGACACTCACTGACACTCTCTGACACACTCAGACTCTCACTATCACTCTCTATCACTCTCTGACACTCTCTGACACTCACTATCACTCTCTGACACTCTCTGACACTCTCAGACACTCACTATCACTCTCTGACACTCTCAGACACTCACTATCAATCTCTGACACTCTCTGACACTCCCAGACACTCACTATCACTCTCTGACATTCTCTGACACTCTCTGACACTCACAATCACTCTCTATCACTCTCTGGCACTCTCAGACACTCACTATCACTCTCTGACACTCTCTGACACTCACTATCACTCTCTGACACTCTCTGACACACTCAGACCCTCACTATCACTCTCTATCACTCTCTGACACTCTCAGACACTCACTATCACTCTCTGACACTCTCTGACACACTCAGACACTCACTATCACTCTCTATCACTCTCTGACACTCACTATCACTCTCTGACACTCTCAGACACTCACTATCACTCTCTGACACTCTCTGACACTCTCTGACACTCACAATCACTCTCTGACATTCTCTGACACTCTCTGACACTCACAATCACTCTCTGACACTCTCTGACACTCTCAGACACTCACTATCACTCTCTGACACTCTCAGACACTCACTATCACTCTCTGACACTCTCTGACACTCACTATCACTCTCTGACACTCTCTGACACTCTCAGACACTCACTATCACTCTCTGACACTCTCTGACACTCTCAGACACTCACTATCACTCTCTGACATTCTCTGACACTCTCAAACACTCACTATCACTCTCTGACACTCTCTGACACTCTCAGACACTCACTGTCACTGTCTGACACTCTCTGACACTCTCAGACACTCACTATCACTCTCTGACACTCACTATCACTCTCTGACACTCTCAGACACTCACTCTCACTCTCTGACACTCTCAGACAATCACTATCAATCTCTGACACTCTCTGACACTCTCAGACACTCACTATCACTCTCTGATACTCTCTGACACTCTCAGACTCTCACTATCACTCTCTATCACTCTCTGACACTCTCTGACACTCACTATCATTCTCTGACACTCTCTGACACTCCCAGACACTCACTATCACTCTCTGACATTCTCTGACACTCTCTGACACTCACAATCACTCTCTGACACTCTCTGACACTCTCAGACACTCACTATCACTCTCTGACATTCTCTGACACTCTCAAACACTCACTATCACTCTCTGACACTCTCTGACACTCTCAGACACTCACTGTCACTCTCTGACACTCTCTGACACTCTCAGACACCCACTATCACACTCTGACACTCTCAGACACTCACTATCACTCTCTGACACTCTCAGACACTCACTATGACTCTCTGACACTCTCTGATACTCTCAGACACTCACTATCACTCTCTGACACTCTCAGACACTCACAATCACTCTCTGACACTCTCAGACACTCTCAGACACTCACTATCACTCTCTGACGCTCTCTGAAACTCTCAGACACTCACTATCACTCTCTGACACTCTCTGACACTCCCAGACACTCACTATCACTCTCTGACATTCTCTGACACTCTCTGACACTCACAATCACTCTCTGACACTCTCTGGCACTCTCAGACACTCACTATCACTCTCTGACACTCTCTGACACTCTCTGACACTCTCAGACACTCACTGTCACTCTCTGACACTCTCTGACACTCTCAGACACCCACTATCACACTCTGACACTCTCAGACACTCACTATCACTCTCTGACACTCTCTGACACTCACAATCACTCTCTGACACTCTCTGGCACTCTCAGACACTCACAATCACTCTCAGACACTCTCTGACACTCTCTGACACTCACTATCACTCTCTGACACTCTCTGACACACTCAGACACTCACTATCACTCTCTATCACTCTCTGACACTCTCAGACACTCACTATCACTCTCTGACACTCTCGGACACACTCAGACACTCACTATCACTCTCTATCACTCTTTGACACTCTCTGACACTCACTATCACTCTCTGACACTCTCTGACACTCTCAGACACTCACTATCACTCTCTGACACTCTCAGACACTCACTATCACTCTCTGACACTCTCAGACACTCTCTGACACTCACTATCACTCTCTGACACTCTCTGGCACTCTCTGACACTCACTATCACTCTCTGACATTCTCTGACACTCTCAAACACTCACTATCACTCTCTGACACTCTCAGACACTCACTATCACTCTCTGACGCTCTCTGACACTCTCAGACACTCACTATCACTCTCTGACACTCTCTGACAATCCCAGACACTCATTATCACTCTCTGACATTCTCTGACACTCTCTGACACTCACAATCACTCTCTGACACTCTCTGGCACTCTCAGACACTCACTATCACTCTCTGACACTCTCTGACACTCTCTGACACTCACTATCACTCTCTGACACTCTCTGACACACTCAGACACTCACTATCACTCTCTATCACTCTCTGACACTCTCAGACACTCACTATCACTCTCTGACACTCTCTGACGCACTCAGACACTCACTATCACTCTCTATCACTCTCTGACACTCTCAGACACTCACTATCACTCTCTGACACTCTCAGACACTCACTATCACTCTCTGACATTCTCAGACACTCTCAGACACTCACTGACACTCTCTGACACTTACAATCACTCTCTGACACTCTCTGGCACTCTCAGACACTCACTATCACTCTCTGACACTCTCTGACACTCTCTGACACTCACTATCACTCTCTGAAACTCTCTGACACTCTCAGACACTCACTTTCACTCTCTGACACACTCAGACACTCACTATCACTCTCTATCACTCTCTGACACTCTCAGACACTCACTTTCACTCTCTGACACACTCAGACACTCACTATCACTCTCTATCACTCTCTGACACTCTCTGACACTCACTATCACTCTCTGACACTCTCTGACACTCTCAGACACTCACTATCACTCTCTGACACTCTCAGACACTCACTATCAATCTCTGACACTCTCTGACACTCCCAGACACTCACTATCACTCTCTGACATTCTCTGACACTCTCTGACACTCACAATCACTCTCTATCACTCTCTGGCACTCTCAGACACTCACTATCACTCTCTGACACTCTCTGACACTCTCTGACACTCACTATCACTCTCTGACACTCTCTGACACACTCAGACCCTCACTATCACTCTCTATCACTCTCTGACACTCTCAGACACTCACTATCACTCTCTGACACTCTCTGACACACTCAGACACTCACTATCACTCTCTATCACTCTCTGACACTCACTATCACTCTCTGACACTCTCAGACACTCACTATCACTCTCTGACACTCTCAGACACTCACTATCACTCTCTGACACTCTCTGACACTCTCAGACACTCACTGTCACTCTCTGACACTCACTGTCACTCTCTAACACTCACAATCACTCTCTGACACTCTCTGGCACTCTCAGACACTCACTATCACTCTCTGACACTCTCTGACACTCTCTGACACTCACTATCACTCTCTGAAAATCTCTGACACTCTCAGACACTCACTATCACTCTCTGACACTCTCTGACACACTCAGACACTCACTATCACTCTCTATCACTCTCTGACACTCTCTGACACTCACTGACACTCTCTGACACACTAAGACACTCACTATCACTCTCTATCACTCTCTGACACTCTCTGACACTCACTATCACTCTCTGACACTCTCAGACACTCACTATCACTCTCTGACACTCTCTGACACTCCCAGACACTCACTATCACTCTCTGACATTCTCTGACACTCTCTGACACTCACAATCACTCTCTATCACTCTCTGGCACTCTCAGACACTCACTATCACTCTCTGACACTCTCTGACACTCTCTGACACTCACTATCACTCTCTGACACTCTCTGACACACTCAGACACTCACTATCACTCTCTATCACTCTCTGACACTCTCAGACACTCACTATCACTCTCTGACTTTCTCTGACACTCTCAAACACTCACTATCACTCTCTGACACTCTCAGACACTCACTATCACTCTCTGACACTATCTGACACTCTCAGACACTCACTATCACTCTCTGACACTCTCTGACACACTCAGACACTCACTATCACTCTCTATCCCTCTCTGACACTCTCTGACACTCACTATCACTCTCTGACACTCTCAGACACTCACTATCACTCTCTGACACTCTCTGACACTCTCAGACACTCACTATCACTCTCTGACATTCTCTGACACTCTCAAACACTCACTAAAACTCTCTGACACTCTCTGACACTCTCAGACAGTCACTGTCACACTCTGACACTCTCTGACACTCTCAGACACTCACTATCACTGTCTGACACTCTCAGACATTCACTCTCACTCTCTGACACTCTCAGACACTCAATATCACTCTCTGACACTCTCTGACACTCTCAGACACTCACTATCACTCTCTGAAACTCTCTGACACTCACTATCACTCTCTGACACTCTCAGACACTCACTATCACTCTCTGACACTCTCTGACACTCACCATCACTCTCTATCACTCTCTGAAACTCTCAGACACTCACTATCACTCTCTGACACTCTCTGACACTCTCAGACACTCACTTTCACTCTCTGTCACTCTCTGTCACTCACCATCACTCTCTATCACTCTCTGAAACTCTCTGACACTCACTATCACTCTCTGACACTCTCTGACACTCTCAGACACTCACTTTCACTCTCTGTCACTCTCTGACACTCTCAGATACTCACTATCACTCTCTGACACTCTCTGACACACTCAGATACTCACTATCACTCTCTGACACTCCCAGACACTCACTATCACTCTCTGACATTCTCTGACACTCTCTGGCACTCACAATCACTCTCTGACACTCTCAGACTCTCACTATCTCTCTCTATCACTCTCTGACACTCTCTAACACTCACTATCACTCTCTGACACTCTCTGACACTCCCAGACACTCACTATCACTCTCTGACATTCTCTGACACTCTCTGACACTCACAATCACTCTCTGACATTCTCTGACACTCTCTGACACTCACAATCACTCTCTGACACTCTCTGACACTCTCAGACACTCACTATCACTCTCTGACACTCTCAGTCACTCACTATCACTCTCTGACACTCTCAGACACTCACTATCACTCTCTATCACTCTCTGACACACTCAGACACACACTATCACTCTCTATCACTCTCTGACACTCTCTGACACTCACTATCACTCTCTGACACTCTCAGACACTCACAATCACTCTCTGACATTCTCTGACACTCTCTGACACTCACAATCACTCTCTGACACTCTCTGACACTCTCAGACACTCACTATCACTCTCTGACACTCTCAGACACTCACTATCACTCTCTATCACTCTCTGACACACTCAGACACACACTATCACTCTCTATCACTCTCTGACACTCTCTGACACTCACTATCACTCTCTGACACTCTCTGACACTCTCAGCCACTCACTATCACTCTCTGACACTCTCTGACACTCTCAGACACTCACTATCTGTCTCTATCACTCTCTGACACTCGCAGACACTCACTATCACTCTCTGACATTCTCTGACACTCTCTGACTCTCACAATCACTCTCTGACACTCTCTGACACTCTCATCACCCACTATCACTGTCTGACATTCTCTGACACTCTCAAACACTCACTATCACTCTCTGACACTCTCAGGCACTCACTATCACTCTCTGACACTCTCTGACACTCTCAGACACTCACTATCACTCTCTGACACTCTCTGACACACTCAGACACTGACTATCACTCTCTATCACTCTCTGACACTCTCTGACACTCACTATCACTCTCTGACACTCTCTGACACTCTCAGACACTCACTATCACTCTCTGACACTCTCTGACACTCTCAGACACTCACTATCACTCTCTGACATTCTCTGACACTCTCAAACACTCACTATCACTCTCTGACACTCTCTGACACTCTCAGACACTCACTGTCACTGTCTGACACTCTCTGACACTCTCAGACACTCACTATCACTCTCTGACACTCACTATCACTCTCTGACACTCTCAGAAACTCACTCTCACTCTCTGACACTCTCAGACAATCACTATCAATCTCTGACACTCTCTGACACTCTCAGACACTCACTATCACTCTCTGAAACTCTCTGACACTCTCAGACTCTCACTATCACTCTCTATCACTCTCTGACACTCTCTGACACTCACTATCATTCTCTGACACTCTCTGACACTCCCAGACACTCACTATCACTCTCTGACATTCTCTGACACTCTCTGACACTCACAATCACTCTCTGACACTCTCTGACACTCTCAGACACTCACTATCACTCTCTGACATTCTCTGACACTCTCAAACACTCACTATCACTCTCTGACACTCTCTGACACTCTCAGACACTCACTGTCACTCTCTGACACTCTCTGACACTCTCAGACACCCACTATCACACTCTGACACTCTCAGACACTCACTATCACTCTCTGACACTCTCAGACACTCACTATGACTCTCTGACACTCTCTGACACTCTCAGACACTCACTATCACTCTCTGACACTCTCAGACACTCACAATCACTCTCTGACACTCTCTGACACTCTCTGACACTCTCAGACACTCACTGTCACTCTCTGACACTCTCTGACACTCTCAGACACCCACTATCACACTCTGACACTCTCAGACACTCACTATCACTCTCTGACACTCTCAGACACTCACTATGACTCTCTGACACTCTCTGACACTCTCAGACACTCACTATCACTCTCTGACACTCTCAGACACTCACAATCACTCTCTGACACTCTCAGACACTCTCAGACACTCACTATCACTCTCTGACGCTCTCTGAAACTCTCAGACACTCACTATCACTCTCTGACACTCTCTGACACTCCCAGACACTCACTATCACTCTCTGACATTCTCTGACACTCTCTGACACTCACAATCACTCTCTGACACTCTCTGGCACTCTCAGACACTCACTATCACTCTCTGACACTCTCTGACACTCTCTGACACTCTCAGACACTCACTGTCACTCTCTGACACTCTCTGACACTCTCTGACACTCTCAGACACCCACTATCACACTCTGACACTCTCAGACACTCACTATCAATCTCTGACACTCTCAGACACTCACTATCACTCTCTGACACTCTCTGGCTCTCTCAGACACTCACTATCACTCTCTGACATTCTCTGACACTCTCAAACACTCACTATCACTCTCTGACACTCTCTGACACTCTCAGACACTCACTATCACTCTCTGACGCTCTCTGACACTCTCAGACACGCACTATCACTCTCTGACACTCTCTGACACTCCCAGACACTCACTATCACTCTCTGACATTCTCTGACACTCTCTGACACTCACAATCACTCTCTGACACTCTCTGGCACTCTCAGACACTCACAATCACTCTCAGACACTCTCTGACACTCTCTGACACTCACTATCACTCTCTGACACTCTCTGACACACTCAGACACTCACTATCACTCTCTATCACTCTCTGACACTCTCAGACACTCACTATCACTCTCTGACACTCTCGGACACACTCAGACACTCACTATCACTCTCTATCACTCTTTGACACTCTCTGACACTCACTATCACTCTCTGACACTCTCTGACACTCTCAGACACTCACTATCACTCTCTGACACTCTCAGACACTCACTATCACTCTCTGACACTCTCAGACACTCTCTGACACTCACTATCACTCTCTGACACTCTCTGGCACTCTCTGACACTCACTATCACTCTCTGACATTCTCTGACACTCTCAAACACTCACTATCACTCTCTGACACTCTTAGACACTCACTATCACTCTCTGACGCTCTCTGACACTCTCAGACACTCACTATCACTCTCTGACACTCTCTGACAATCCCAGACACTCATTATCACTCTCTGACATTCTCTGACACTCTCTGACACTCACAATCACTCTCTGACACTCTCTGGCACTCTCAGACACTCACTATCACTCTCTGACACTCTCTGACACTCTCTGACACTCACTATCACTCTCTGACACTCTCTGACACACTCAGACACTCACTATCACTCTCTATCACTCTCTGACACTCTCAGACACTCACTATCACTCTCTGACACTCTCTGACGCACTCAGACACTCACTATCACTCTCTATCACTCTCTGACACTCTCAGACACTCACTATCACTCTCTGACACTCTCTGACACTCTCAGACACTCACTATCACTCTCTGACACTCTCAGACACTCACTATCACTCTCTGACACTCTCAGACACTCTCTGACACTCACTATCACTCTCTGACACTCTCTGACGCACTCAGACACTCACTATCACTCTCTATCACTCTTTGACACTCTCTGACACTCACTATCACTCTCTGACACTCTCTGACACTCTCAGACACTCACTATCACTCTCTGACACTCTCAGACACTCACTATCACTCTCTGACACTCTCAGACACTCTCTGACACTCACAATCACTCTCTGACACTCTCTGGCACTCTCTGACACTCACTATCACTCTCTGACATTCTCTGACACTCTCAAACACTCACTATCACTCTCTGACACTCTCAGACACTCACTATCACTCTCTGACGCTCTCTGACACTCTCAGACACTCACTATCACTCTCTGACACTCTCTGACAATCCCAGACACTCATTATCACTCTCTGACATTCTCTGACACTCTCTGACACTCACAATCACTCTCTGACACTCTCTGGCACTCACTATCACTCTCTGACACTCTCTGACACACTCAGACACTCACTATCACTCTCTATCACTCTCTGACACTCTCAGACACTCACTATCACTCTCTGACACTCTCTGACGCACTCAGACACTCACTATCACTCTCTATCACTCTCTGACACTCTCAGACACTCACTATCACTCTCTGACACTCTCAGACACTCACTATCACTCTCTGACATTCTCAGACACTCTCAGACACTCACTGTCACTCTCTGACACTCACAATCACTCTCTGACACTCTCTGGCACTCTCAGACACTCACTATCACTCTCTGACACTCTCTGACACTCTCTGACACTCACTATCACTCTCTGAAACTCTCTGACACTCTCAGACACTCACTTTCACTCTCTGAAACACTCAGACACTCACTATCACTCTCTATCACTCTCTGACACTCTCTGACACTCACTGACACTCTCTGACACACTCAGACTCTCACTATCACTCTCTATCACTCTCTGACACTCTCTGACACTCACTATCACTCTCTGACACTCTCAGACACTCTCAGACACTCACTATCACTCTCTGACACTCTCAGACACTCACTATCAATCTCTGACACTCTCTGACACTCCCAGACACTCACTATCACTCTCTGACATTCTCTGACACTCTCTGACACTCACAATCACTCTCTATCACTCTCTGGCACTCTCAGACACTCACTATCACTCTCTGACACTCTCTGACACTCTCTGACACTCACTATCACTCTCTGACACTCTCTGACACACTCAGACCCTCACTATCACTCTCTATCACTCTCTGACACTCTCAGACACTCACTATCACTCTCTGACACTCTCTGACACACTCAGACACTCACTATCACTCTCTATCACTCTCTGACACTCACTATCACTCTCTGACACTCTCAGACACTCACTATCACTCTCTGACACTCTCAGACACTCACTATCACTCTCTGACACTCTCTGACACTCTCAGACACTCACTGTCACTCTCTGACACTCACTGTCACTCTCTAACACTCACAATCACTCTCTGACACTCTCTGGCACTCTCAGACACTCACTATCACTCTCTGACACTCTCTGACACTCTCTGACACTCACTATCACTCTCTGAAAATCTCTGACACTCTCAGACACTCACTATCACTCTCTGACACTCTCTGACACACTCAGACACTCACTATCACTCTCTATCACTCTCTGACACTCTCTGACACTCACTGACACTCTCTGACACACTCAGACACTCACTATCACTCTCTATCACTCTCTGACACTCTCTGACACTCACTATCACTCTCTGACACTCTCAGACACTCACTATCACTCTCTGACACTCCCAGACACTCACTATCACTCTCTGACATTCTCTGACACTCTCTGACACTCACAATCACTCTCTATCACTCTCTGGCACTCTCAGACACTCACTATCACTCTCTGACACTCTCTGACACTCTCTGACACTCACTATCACTCTCTGACACTCTCTGACACACTCAGACACTCACTATCACTCTCTATCACTCTCTGACACTCTCAGACACTCACTATCACTCTCTGACACTCTCTGACACACTCAGACACTCACTATCACTCTCTATCACTCTCTGACACTCACTATCACTCTCTGACACTCTCAGACACTCACTATCACTCTCTGACACTCTCAGACACTCACTATCACTCTCTGACACTCTCTGACACTCTCAGACACTCACTGTCACTCTCTGACACTCACTGTCACTCTCTAACACTCACAATCACTCTCTGACACTCTCTGGCACTCTCAGACACTCACTATCACTCTCTGACACTCTCTGACACTCTCTGGCACTCACTATCACTCTCTGAAAATCTCTGACACTCTCAGACACTCACTATCACTCTCTGACACTCTCTGACACTCACTGACACTCTCTGACACACTCAGACACTCACTATCACTCTCTATCACTCTCTGACACTCTCTGACACTCACTATCACTCTCTGACACTCTCAGACACTCTCAGACACTCACTGTCACTCTCTGACACTCTCAGACACTCACTATCACTCTCTATCACTCTCTGACAGTCCCAGACACTCACTATCACTCTCTGACATTCTCTGACACTCTCTGACACTCTCTGACACTCTCAGACACTCACTGTCACTCTCTGACACTCTCTGACACTCTCAGACACTCACTATCACTCTCTGACACTCTCAGACACTCACTCTCACTCTCTGACACTCTCAGACCATCACTATCAATCTCTGACACTCTCTGACACTCTCAGACACTCACTATCACTCTCTGATACTCTCTGACACTCTCAGACTCTCAGTATCACTCTCTATCACTCTCTGACACTCTCTGACACTCACTATCACTCTCTGACACTCTCTGACACTCCCAGACACTCACTATCACTCTCTGACATTCTCTGACACTCTCTGACACTCACAATCACTCTCTGACACTCTCTGACACTCTCAGACACTCACTATCACTCTCTGACATTCTCTGACACTCTCAAACACTCACTATCACTCTCTGACACTCTCTGACACTCTCAGACACTCACTATCACACTCTGACACTCTCAGACACTCACTATCACTCTCTGACACTCTCAGACACTCACTATGACTCTCTGACACTCTCTGACACTCTCAGACACTCACTATCACTCTCTGACACTCTCAGACACTCACTATCACTCTCTGACACTCTCTGACACTCTCAGACACTCTCTGACACTCACAATCACTCTCTGACACTCTCTGGCACTCTCAGACACTCACTATCACTCTCTGACATTCTCTGACACTCTCAAACACTCACTATCACTCTCTGACACTCTCTGACACTCTCAGACACTCACTATCACTCTCTCACGCTCTCTGACACTCTCAGACACTCACTATCACTCTCTGACACTCTCTGACACTCCCAGACACTCACAAACACTCTCTGACATTCTCTGACACTCTCTGACACTCTCTGGCACTCTCAGACACTCACTATCACTCTCTGACACTCTCTGACACTCTCTGATACTCTCTGACACTCTCAGACACTCACTGTCACTCTCTGACACTCTCAGACACCCACTATCACACTCTGACACTCTCAGACACTCACTATCACTCTCTGACACTCTCAGACACTCACTATGACTCTCTGACACTCTCTGACACTCTCAGACACTCACTATGACTCTCTGACACTCTCTGGCACTCTCAGACACTCACCATCACGCTCTGACATTCTCTGACACTCTCAAACACTCACTATCACTCTCTGACACTCTCTGACACTCTCTGACACTCACTATCACTCTCTGACGCTCTCTGACACTCTCAGACACTCACTGTCACTCTCTGACACTCCCAGACACTCACTATCACTCTCTGACACTCTCTGACACTCTCTGACACTCTCAGACACTCACTGTCACTCTCTGACACTCTCTGACACTCTCAGACACTCACTCTCACTCTCTGACACTCTCAGACAATCACTATCAATCTCTGACACTCTCTGACACTCTCAGACACTCACTATCACTCTCTGATACTCTCTGACACTCTCAGACTCTCACTATCACTCTCTATCACTCTCTGACACTCTCTGACACTCACTATCATTCTCTGACACTCTCTGACACTCCCAGACACTCACTATCACTCTCTGACATTCTCTGACACTCTCTGACACTCACAATCACTCTCTGACACTCTCTGACTCTCTCAGACACTCGCTATCACTCTCTGACATTCTCTGACACTCTCAAACACTCACTATCACTCTCTGACACTCTCTGACACTCTCAGACACTCACTGTCACTCTCTGACACTCTCTGACACTCTCAGACACCCACTATCACACTCTGACACTCTCAGACACTCACTATCACTCTCTGACACTCTCAGACACTCACTATGACTCTCTGACACTCTCTGACACTCTCAGACACTCACTATCACTCTCTGACACTCTCAGACACTCACAATCACTCTCTGACACTCCCAGACACTCACTATCACTCTCTGACACTCTCTGACACTCTCTGACACTCTCAGACACTCACTGTCACTCTCTGACACTCTCTGACACTCTCAGACACTCACTCTCACTCTCTGACACTCTCAGACAATCACTATCAATCTCTGACACTCTCTGACACTCTCAGACACTCACTATCACTCTCTGATACTCTCTGACACTCTCAGACACTCACTATCACTCTCTGACACTCTCAGACACTCACAATCACTCTCTGACACTCTCAGACACTCTCTGACACTCACAATCACTCTCTGACACTCTCTGGCACTCTCAGACACTCACTATCACTCTCTGACATTCTCTGACACTCTCAAACACTCACTATCACTCTCTGACACTCTCTGACACTCTCAGACACTCACTATCACTCTCTCACGCTCTCTGACACTCTCAGACACTCACTATCACTCTCTGACACTCTCTGACACTCCCAGACACTCACTATCACTCTCTGACATTCTCTGACACTCTCTGACACTCACAATCACTCTCTGACACTCTCTGGCACTCTCAGGCACTCACTATCACTCTCTGACACTCTCTGACACTCTCTGACACTCTCAGACACTCACTGTCACTCTCTGACACTCTCTGACACTCTCTGATACTCTCTGACACTCTCAGACACTCACTGTCACTCTCTGACACTCTCAGACACCCACTATCACACTCTGACACTCTCAGACACTCACTATCACTCTCTGACACTCTCAGACACTCACTATGACTCTCTGACACTCTCTGACACTCTCAGACACTCACTATGACTCTCTGACACTCTCTGGCACTCTCAGACACTCACCATCACGCTCTGACATTCTCTGACACTCTCAAACACTCACTATCACTCTCTGACACTCTCTGACACTCTCTGACACTCACTATCACTCTCTGACGCTCTCTGACACTCTCAGACACTCACTGTCACTCTCTGACACTCCCAGACACTCACTATCACTCTCTGACACTCTCTGACACTCTCTGACACTCTCAGACACTCACTGTCACTCTCTGACACTCTCTGACACTCTCAGACACTCACTCTCACTCTCTGACACTCTCAGACAATCACTATCAATCTCTGACACTCTCTGACACTCTCAGACACTCACTATCACTCTCTGATACTCTCTGACACTCTCAGACTCTCACTATCACTCTCTATCACTCTCTGACACTCTCTGACACTCACTATCATTCTCTGACACTCTCTGACACTCCCAGACACTCACTATCACTCTCTGACATTCTCTGACACTCTCTGACACTCACAATCACTCTCTGACACTCTCTGACACTCTCAGACACTCGCTATCACTCTCTGACATTCTCTGACACTCTCAAACACTCACTATCACTCTCTGACACTCTCTGACACTCTCAGACACTCACTGTCACT
Source organism: Heterodontus francisci (assembly GCF_036365525.1). NCBI lineage: Eukaryota > Metazoa > Chordata > Chondrichthyes > Heterodontiformes > Heterodontidae > Heterodontus > Heterodontus francisci. The sequence continues at coordinate 1,214,274 of NW_027140445.1, read as the reverse complement.
CTCTGACACTCTCTGACACTCTCAGACACCCACTATCACACTCTGACACTCTCAGACACTCACTATCACTCTCTGACACTCTCAGACACTCACTATCACTCTCTGACACTCTCTGACACTCCCAGACACTCACTATCACTCTCTGACATTCTCTGACACTCTCTGACACTCACAATCACTCTCTGACACTCTCTGGCACTCTCAGGCACTCACTATCACTCTCTGACACTCTCTGACACTCTCTGACACTCTCAGACACTCACTGTCACTCTCTGACACTCTCTGACACTCTCAGACACCCACTATCACACTCTGACACTCTCAGACACTCACTATCACTCTCTGACACTCTCAGACACTCACTATCACTCTCTGACACTCTCTGGCACTCTCAGACACTCACTATCACTCTCTGACATTCTCTGACACTCTCAAACACTCACTATCGCTCTCTGACACTCTCTGACACTCTCAGACACTCACTATCACTCTCTGACGCTCTCTGACACTCTCAGACACGCACTATCACTCTCTGACACTCTCTGACACTCCCAGACACTCACTATCACTCTCTGACATTCTCTGACACTCTCTGACACTCACAATCACTCTCTGACACTCTCTGGCACTCTCAGACACTCACTATCACTCTCTGACACTCTCTGACACTCTCTGACACTCACTATCACTCTCTGACACTCTGACACACTCAGACACTCACTATCACTCTATATCACTCTCTGACACTCTCAGACACTCACTATCACTCTCTGACACTCTCGGACACACTCAGACACTCACTATCACTCTCTATCACTCTCTGACACTCTCTGACACTCACTATCACTCTCTGACACTCTCTGACACTCTCAGACACTCACTATCACTCTCTGACACTCTCAGACACTCACTATCACTCTCTGACACTCTCTGACACTCACAATCACTCTCTGACACTCTCTGGCACTCTCAGACACTCACTATCACTCTCTGACATTCTCTGACACTCTCAAACACTCACTATCACTCTCTGACACTCTCTGACACTCTCAGACACTCACTATCACTCTCTGACGCTCTCTGACACTCTCTGACACTCACAATCACTCTCTGACACTCTCTGGCACTCTCAGACACTCACTATCACTCTCTGACACTCTCTGACACTCTCTGACACTCACTATCACTCTCTGACACTCTCTGACACACTCAGACACTCACTATCACTCTCTATCACTCTCTGACACTCTCAGACACTCACTATCACTCTCTGACACTCTCTGACACACTCAGACACTCACTATCACTCTCTATCACTCTCTGACACTCTCAGACACTCACTATCACTCTCTGACACTCTCTGACACACTCAGACACTCACTATCACTCTCTATCACTCTCTGACACTCTCAGACACTCACTATCACTCTCTGACACTCTCAGACACTCACTATCACTCTCTGACACTCTCTGACACTCCCAGACACTCACTATCACTCTCTGACACACTCAGACACTCACTATCACTCTCTGACACTCTCTGACACACTCAGACACTCACTATCACTCTCTGACGCTCTCTGACACTCTCAGACACGCACTATCACTCTCTGACACTCTCTGACACTCCCAGACACTCACTATCACTCTCTGACATTCTCTGACACTCTCAGACACTCACTATCACTCTCTGACACTCTCAGACACTCACTATCACTCTCTGACACTCTCTGACACTCCCAGACACTCACTATCACTCTCTGACACTCTCAGACACTCACTATCACTCTCTGACACTCTCAGACACTCACTATCACTCTCTGACACTCTCTGACACTCACAATCACTCTCTGACACTCTCTGGCACTCTCAGACACTCACTATCACTCTCTGACATTCTCTGACACTCTCAAACACTCACTATCACTCTCTGACACTCTCTGACACTCTCAGACACTCACTATCACTCTCTGACGCTCTCTGACACTCTCTGACACTCACAATCACTCTCTGACACTCTCTGGCACTCTCAGACACTCACTATCACTCTCTGACACTCTCTGACACTCACTATCACTCTCTGACACTCTCTGACACACTCAGACACTCACTATCACTCTCTATCACTCTCTGACACTCTCAGACACTCACTATCACTCTCTGACACTCTCTGACACACTCAGACACTCACTGTCACTCTCTGACACTCTCAGACACTCACTATCACTCTCTGACACTCTCAGACACTCACTGTCACTCTCTGACACTCTCTGACACTCCCAGACACTCACTATCACTCTCTGACACTCTCAGACACTCACTATCACTCTCTGACACTCACTATCACTCTCTGACACTCTCTGACACACTCAGACACTCACTATCACTCTCTATCACTCTCTGACACTCACAATCACTCTCTGACACTCTCTGGCACTCTCAGACACTCACTATCACTCTCTGACACTCTCTGACACTCTCTGACACTCACTATCACTCTCTGAAACTCTCTGACACTCTCAGACACTCACTATCACTCTCTGACACTCTCTGACACACTCAGACACTCACTATCACTCTCTATCACTCTCTGACACTCTCTGACACTCTCTGACACACTCAGACTCTCACTATCACTCTCTATCACTCTCTGACACTCTCTGACACTCACTATCACTCTCTGACACTCTCTGACACTCTCAGACACTCACTATCACTCTCTGACACTCTCAGACACTCACTATCACTCTCTGACACTCTCTGACACTCCCAGACACTCACTATCACTCTCTGACATTCTCTGACACTCTCTGACACTCACAATCACTCTCTATCACTCTCTGGCACTCTCAGACACTCACTATCACTCTCTGACACTCTCTGACACTCTCTGACACTCACTATCACTCTCTGACACTCTCTGACACACTCAGACACTCACTATCACTCTCTATCAATCTCTGACACTCTCAGACACTCACTATCACTCTCTGACACTCTCTGACACACTCAGACCTTCACTATCACTCTCTATCACTCTATGACACTCACTATCACTCCATGACACTCTCAGACACTCACTATCACTCTCTGACACTCTCAGACACTCACTATCACTCTCTGACACTCTCAGACACTCACTATCACTCTCTGACACTCTCAGACACTCACTATCACTCTCTGACACTCTCAGACACTCTCAGACACTCACTGTCACTCTCTGACACTCACTGTCACTCTCTAACACTCACAATCATTCTCTGACACTCTCTGGAACTCTCAGACACTCACTATCACTCTCTGACACTCTCTGACACACTCAGACCCTCACTATCACTCTCTATCACTCTCTGACACTCACTATCACTCTCTGACACTCTCAGACACTCACTATCACTCTCTGACACTCTCAGACACTCACTATCACTCTCTGACACTCTCAGACACTCTCAGACACTCACTGTCACTCTCTGACACTCACTGTCACTCTCTAACACTCACAATCATTCTCTGACACTCTCTGGAACTCTCAGACACTCACTATCACTCTCTGACACTCTCTGACACTCTCTGACACTCACTATCACTCTCTGAAACTCTCTGACACTCTCAGACACTCACTATCACTCTCTGACACTCTCTGACACACTCAGACACTCACTATCACTCTCTATCACTCTCTGACACTCTCTGACACTCACTGACACTCTCTGACACACTCAGACACTCACTATCACTCTCTATCACTCTCTGACACTCTCTGACACTCACTATCACTCTCTGACACTCTCTGACACACTCAGACACTCACTATCACTCTCTATCACTCTCTGACACTCTCTGACACTCACTGACACTCTCTGACACACTCAGACACTCACTATCACTCTCTATCACTCTCTGACACTCTCTGACACTCACTATCACACTCTGACACTCTCTGACACTCACTATCACTCTCTGACACACTCAGACACTCACTATCACTCTCTATCACTCTCTGACACACTCAGACACTCACTATCACTCTCTATCACTCTCTGACACACTCAGACACTCACTATCACTCTCTATCACTCTCTGACACTCTCTGACACTCACTATCACTCTCTGACACTCTCAGACACTCTCAGACACTCACTGTCACTCTCTGACACTCTCTGACACTCTCAGGCACTCACTATCACTCTCTGACACTCTCTGACACTCACTATCACTCTCTGACGCTCTCTGACACTCTCAGACACTCACTGTCACTCTCTGACACTCTCTGACACTCCCAGACACTCACTATCATTCTCTGACCTTCTCTGACACTCTCTGGCACTCACAATCACTCTCTCACACTCTCTGGCACTCTCAGACACTCACTATCACTCTCTGACACTCTCTGACACTCACTATCACTCTCTGACACACTCAGACACTCTCTATCACTCTCTATCACTCTATGACACTCTCAGACACTCACTATCACTCTCTGACACTCTCTGACACTCTCAGACACTCACTATCACTCTCTGACACTCTCTGACACACTCAGACACTCACTATCACTCTCTATCACTCTCTGACACTCTCAAACACTCACTATCACTCTCTGACACTCTCAGACAATCACTATCAATCTCTGACACTCTCTGACACTCTCAGACACTCACTATCACTCTCTGATACTCTCTGACTCTCTCAGACTCTCACTATCACTCTCTATCACTCTCTGACACTCTCTGACACTCACTATCACTCTCTGACACTCTCTGACACTCCCAGACACTCACTATCACTCTCTGACATTCTCTGACACTCTCTGACACTCACAATCACTCTCTGACACTCTCTCACACTCTCAGACACTCACTATCACTCTCTGACATTCTCTGACACTCTCAAAGACTCACTATCACTCTCTGACACTCTCTGACACTCTCAGACACCCACTTTCACACTCTGACACTCTCAGACACTCACTATCATTCTCTGACACTCTCAGACACTCACTATGACTCTCTGACACTCTCTGACACTCTCAGACACTCACTATCACTCTCTGACACTCTCTGACACACTCAGACACTCACTATCACTCTCTATCACTCTCTGACACTCTCAGACACTCACTATCACTCTCTGACACTCTCAGACACTCACTATGACTCTCTGACACTCTCTGACACTCTCAGACACTCACTATCACTCTCTGAAACTCTCTGACACACTCAGACACTCACTATCACTCTCTATCACTCTCTGACACTCTCAGACACTCACTATCACTCTCTGACACTCTCAGACACTCACTATCACTCTCTGACACTCTCAGACACTCCCAGACACTCACTATCACTCTCTGACATTCTCTGACACTCACTGACACTCTCTGGCACTCTCAGACACTCACTATCACTCTCTGACACTCTCTGACACTCTCTGACACTCTCTGACACTCTCTGACACTCACTGTCACTCTCTGACACTCTCAGACACCCACTATCACACTCTGACACTCTCAGACACTCACTATCACTCTCTGACACTCTCAGACACTCACTATGACTCTCTGACACTCTCTGACACTCTCAGACACTCACTATCACTCTCTGACACTCTCAGACACTCACTATCACTCTCTGACACTCTCAGACACTCTCTGACACTCACAATCACTCTCTAACACTCTCTGGCACTCTCAGACACTCACCATCACGCTCTGACATTCTCTGACACTCTCTGACACTCACTATCACTCTCTGACGCTCTCTGACACTCTCAGACACTCACTGTCACTCTCTGACACTCTCTGACACTCCCAGACTCTCACTATCATTCTCTGACCTTCTCTGACACTCTCTGGCACTCACAATCGCTCTCTCACACTCTCTGGCACTCTCAGACACTCACTATCACTCTCTGACACTCTCTGACACTCACTATCACTCTCTGACACACTCAGACACTCACTATCACTCTCTATCACTCTCTGACACTCTCAGACACTCACTATCTCTCTCTGACACTCTCTGACACTCTCAGACACTCACTATCACTCTCTGACACTCTCTGACACACTCAGACACTCACTATCACTCTCTATCACTCTCTGACACTCTCAAACACTCACTATCACTCTCTGACACTCTCAGACACTCACTATCACTCTCTGACACTCTCAGACACTCACTATCACTCTCTGACACACTCAGACACACTCAGACACTCACTATCACTCTCTATCACTCTCTGACACTCTCTGACACTCACTGACACTCTCTGACACACTCAGACACTCACTATCACTCTCTATCACTCTCTGACACTCTCTGACACTCACTATCACTCTCTGACATTCTCTGACACTCTCAAACACTCACTATCACTCTCTGACACTCTCTGACACTCTCAGACACTCACTGTCACTCTCTGACACTCTCTGACACTCTCAGACACCCACTATCACACTCTGACACTCTCAGACAATCTCTATCACTCTCTGACACTCTCAGACACTCACTATGACTCTCTGACACTCTCTGACACTCTCAGACACTCACTATCACTCTCTGACACTCTCAGACACTCACTATCACTCTCTGACACTCTCTGACACTCTCAGACACTCTCTGACACTCACAATCACTCTCTGACACTCTCTGGCACACTCAGACACTCACTATCACTCTCTGACATTCTCTGACACTCTCAAACACTCACTATCACTCTCTGACACTCTCTGACACTCTCAGACAATCACTATCACTCTCTGACGCTCTCTGACACTCTCAGACACTCACTATCACTCTCTGACACTCTCTGACACTCACTATCACTCTCTGACATGCTCTGACACTCTCTGACACTCTCTGGCACTCTCAAACACTCACTATCACTCTCTGACACTCTCTGACACTCTCTGACACTCTCAGACACTCACTGTCACTCTCTGACACTCTCAGACACCCACCATCACACTCTGACACTCTCAGACACTCACTATCACTCTCTGACACTCTCAGACACTCACTATGACTCTCTGACACTCTCTGACACTCTCAGACACTCACTATCACTCTCTGACACTCTCAGACACTCACTATCACTCTCTGACACTCTCAGACACTCTCTGACACTCACAATCACTCTCTGACACTCTCTGGCACTCTCAGACACTCACTATCACGCTCTGACATTCTCTGACACTCTCAAACACTCACTATCACTCTCTGACACTCTCTGACACTCTCTGACACTCACTATCACTCTCTGACGCTCTCTGACACTCTCAGACACTCACTGTCACTCTCTGACACTCTCTGACACTCTCAGACACTCACTATCACTCTCTGACGCTCTCTGACACTCTCTGACACTCACAATCACTCTCTGACACTCTCTGGCACTCTCAGACACTCACTATCACTCTCTGACACTCTCTGACACTCTCTGACACTCACTATCACTCTCTGACACTCTCTGACACACTCAGACACTCACTATCACTCTCTATCACTCTCTGACACTCTCAGACACTCACTATCACTCTCTGACACTCTCTGACACACTCAGACACTCACTGTCACTCTCTGACACTCTCAGACACTCACTATCACTCTCTGACACTCTCAGACACTCACTATCACTCTCTGACACTCTCTGACACTCCCAGACACTCACTATCACTCTCTGACACTCTCAGACACTCACTATCACTCTCTGACACTCACTATCACTCTCTGACACTCTCTGACACACTCAGACACTCACTATCACTCTCTATCACTCTCTGACACTCTCAGACACTCACTATCACTCTCTGACACTCTCAGACACTCACTATCACTCTCTGACACTCTCTGACACTCCCAGACACTCACTATCACTCTCTGACACTCTCTGACACTCACTATCACTCTCTGACACTCTCAGACACTCACTATCACTCTCTGACACTCTCTGACACTCCCAGACACTCACTATCACTCTCTGACACTCTCAGACACTCACTATCACTCTCTGACACTCTCAGACACTCTCAGACACTCACTGTCACTTTCTGACACTCACAATCACTCTCTGACACTCTCTGGCACTCTCAGACACTCACTATCACTCTCTGACACTCTCTGACACTCTCTGACACTCACTATCACTCTCTGAAACTCTCTGACACTCTCAGACACTCACTATCACTCTCTGACACTCTCTGACACACTCAGACACTCACTATCACTCTCTATCACTCTCTGACACACTCTGACACTCTCTGACACACTCAGACTCTCACTATCACTCTCTATCACTCTCTGACACTCTCTGACACTCACTATCACTCTCTGACACTCTCTGACACTCTCAGACACTCACTATCACTCTCTGACACTCTCAGACACTCACTATCACTCTCTGACACTCTCTGACACTCCCAGACACTCACTATCACTCTCTGACATTCTCGGACACTCTCTGACTCTCACAATCACTCTCTATCACTCTCTGGCACTCTCAGACACTCACTATCACTCTCTGACACTCTCTGACACTCTCTGACACTCACTATCACTCTCTGACACTCTCTGACACACTCAGACACTCACTATCACTCTCTATCACTCTCTGACACTCTCAGACACTCACTATCACTCTCTGACACTCTCTGACACACTCAGACCCTCACTATCACTCTCTATCACTCTCTGACACTCACTATCACTCTCTGACACTCTCAGACACTCACTATCACTCTCTGACACTCTCAGACACTCACTATCACTCTCTGACACTCTCAGACACTCTCAGACACTCACTGTCACTCTCTGACACTCACTGTCACTCTCTAACACTCACAATCATTCTCTGACACTCTCTGGAACTCTCAGACACTCACTATCACTCTCTGACACTCTCTGACACTCTCTGACACTCACTATCACTCTCTGAAACTCTCTGACACTCTCAGACACTCACTATCACTCTCTGACACTCTCTGACACACTCAGACACTCACTATCACTCTCTATCACTCTCTGACACTCTCTGACACTCACTGACACTCTCTGACACACTCAGACACTCACTATCACTCTCTATCACTCTCTGACACTCTCTGACACTCACTATCACTCTCTGACACTCTCTGACACACTCAGACACTCACTATCACTCTCTGACACTCTCTGACACTCACTGACACTCTCTGACACACTCAGACACTCACTATCACTCTCTATCACTCTCTGACACTCTCTGACACTCACTATCACTCTCTGACACTCTCTGACACTCTCTGACACTCACTATCACTCTCTGACACACTCAGACACTCACTATCACTCTCTATCACTCTCTGACACACTCAGACACTCACTATCACTCTCTATCACTCTCTGACACACTCAGACACTCACTATCACTCTCTATCACTCTCTGACACTCTCTGACACTCACTATCACTCTCTGACACTCTCAGACACTCTCAGACACTCACTGTCACTCTCTGACACTCTCTGACACTCTCAGGCACTCACTATCACTCTCTGACACTCTCTGACACTCACTATCACTCTCTGACGCTCTCTGATACTCTCAGACACTCACTGTCACTCTCTGACACTCTCTGACACTCCCAGACACTCACTATCATTCTCTGACCTTCTCTGACACTCTCTGGCACTCACAATCACTCTCTCACACTCTCTGGCACTCTCAGACACTCACTATCACTCTCTGACACTCTCTGACACTCACTATCACTCTCTGACACACTCAGACACTCACTATCACTCTCTATCACTCTCTGACACTCTCAGACACTCACTATCACTCTCTGACACTCTCTGACACTCTCTGACACTCTCAGACACTCACTATCACTCTCTGACACTCTCTGACACACTCAGACACTCACTATCACTCTCTATCACTCTCTGACACTCTCAAACACTCACTATCACTCTCTGACACTCTCAGACAATCACTATCAATCTCTGACACTCTCTGACACTCTCAGACACTCACTATCACTCTCTGATACTCTCTGACACTCTCAGACTCTCACTATCACTCTCTATCACTCTCTGACACTCTGTGACACTCACTATCACTCTCTGACACTCTCTGACACTCCCAGACACTCACTATCACTCTCTGACATTCTCTGACACTCTCTGACACTCACAATCACTCTCTGACACTCTCTCACACTCTCAGACACTCACTATCACTCTCTGACATTCTCTGACACTCTCAAAGACTCACTATCTCTCTCTGACACTCTCTGACACTCTCAGACACCCACTTTCACACTCTGACACTCTCAGACACTCACTATCACTCTCTGACACTCTCAGACACTCACTATGACTCTCTGACACTCTCTGACACTCTCAGACACTCACTATCACTCTCTGACACTCTCTGACACACTCAGACACTCACTATCACTCTCTATCACTCTCTGACACTCTCAGACACTCACTATCACTCTCTGACACTCTCAGACACTCACTATGACTCTCTGACACTCTCTGACACTCTCAGACACTCACTATCACTCTCTGAAACTCTCTGACACACTCAGACACTCACTATCACTCTCTATCACTCTCTGACACTCTCATACACTCACTATCACTCTCTGACACTCTCAGACACTCACTATCACTCTCTGACACTCTCAGACACTCCCAGACACTCACTATCACTCTCTGACATTCTCAGACACTCACTATGACTCTCTGACACTCTCTGACACTCTCAGACACTCACTATCACTCTCTGAAACTCTCTGACACACTCAGACACTCACTGTCACTCTCTATCACTCTCTGACACTCTCAGACACTCACTATCACTCTCTGACACTCTCAGACACTCACTATCACTCTCTGACACTCTCAGACACTCCCAGACACTCACTATCACTCTCTGACATTCTCTGACACTCACTGACACTCTCTGGCACTCTCAGACACTCACTATCACTCTCTGACACTCTCTGACACTCTCTGACACTCTCTGACACTCACTGTCACTCTCTGACACTCTCAGACACCCACTATCACACTCTGACACTCTCAGACACTCACTATCACTCTCTGACACTCTCAGACACTCACTATGACTCTCTGACACTCTCTGACACTCTCAGACACTCACTATCACTCTCTGACACTCTCAGACACTCACTATCACTCTCTGACACTCTCAGACACTCTCTGACACTCACAATCACTCTCTAACACTCTCTGACACTCTCAGACACTCTCTGACACTCACAATCACTCTCTAACACTCTCTGACACTCTCAGACACTCACTGTCACTCTCTGACACTCTCTGACACTCCCAGACACTCACTATCATTCTCTGACCTTCTCTGACACTCTCTGGCACTCACAATCACTCTCTCACACTCTCTGGCACTCTCAGACACTCACTATCACTCTCTGACACTCTCTGACACTCACTATCACTCTCTGACACACTCAGACACTCACTATCACTCTCTATCACTCTCTGACACTCTCAGACACTCACTATCACTCTCTGACACTCTCTGACACTCTCTGACACTCTCAGACACTCACTATCACTCTCTGACACTCTCTGACACACTCAGACACTCACTATCACTCTCTATCACTCTCTGACACTCTCAAACACTCACTATCACTCTCTGACACTCTCAGACAATCACTATCAATCTCTGACACTCTCTGACACTCTCAGACACTCACTATCACTCTCTGATACTCTCTGACACTCTCAGACTCTCACTATCACTCTCTATCACTCTCTGACACTCTCTGACACTCACTATCACTCTCTTACACTCTCTGACACTCCCAGACACTCACTATCACTCTCTGACATTCTCTGACACTCTCTGACACTCACAATCACTCTCTGACACTCTCTCACACTCTCAGACACTCACTATCACTCTCTGACATTCTCTGACACTCTCAAAGACTCACTATCACTCTCTGACACTCTCTGACACTCTCAGCCACCCACTTTCACACTCTGACACTCTCAGACACTCACTATCACTCTCTGACACTCTCAGACACTCACTATGACTCTCTGACACTCTCTGACACTCTCAGACACTCACTATCACTCTCTGACACTCTCTGACACACTCAGACACTCACTATCACTCTCTATCACTCTCTGACACTCTCAGACACTCACTATCACTCTCTGACACTCTCAGACACTCACTATAACTCTCTGACACTCTCTGACACTCTCAGACACTCACTATCACTCTCTGAAACTCTCTGACACACTCAGACACTCACTATCACTCTCTATCACTCTCTGACACTCTCAGACACTCACTATCACTCTCTGACACTCTCAGACACTCACTATCACTCTCTGACACTCTCAGACACTCCCAGACACTCACTATCACTCTCTGACATTCTCTGACACTCACTGACACTCTCTGGCACTCTCAGACACTCACTATCACTCTCTGACACTCTCTGACACTCTCTGACACTCTCTGACACTCTCTGACACTCACTGTCACTCTCTGACACTCTCAGACACCCACTATCACACTCTGACACTCTCAGACACTCACTATCACTCTCTGACACTCTCAGACACTCACTATGACTCTCTGACACTCTCTGACACTCTCAGACACTCACTATCACTCTCTGACACTCTCAGACACTCACTATCACTCTCTGACACTCTCAGACACTCTCTGACACTCACAATCACTCTCTAACACTCTCTGGCACTCTCAGACACTCACCATCACGCTCTGACATTCTCTGACACTCTCTGACACTCACTATCACTCTCTGACGCTCTCTGACACTCTCAGACACTCACTGTCACTCTCTGACACTCTCTGACACTCCCAGACACTCACTATCATTCTCTGACCTTCTCTGACACTCTCTGGCACTCACAATCACTCTCTCACACTCTCTGGCACTCTCAGACACTCACTATCACTCTCTGACACTCTCTGACACTCACTATCACTCTCTGACACACTCAGACACTCACTATCACTCTCTATCACTCTCTGACACTCTCAGACACTCACTATCACTCCTCTGACACTCTCTGACACTCTCAGACACTCACTATCACTCTCTGACACTCTCTGACACACTCAGACACTCACTATCACTCTCTATCACTCTCTGACACTCTCAAACACTCACTATCACTCTCCGACACTCTCAGACACTCACTATCACTCTCTGACACTCTCAGACACTCTCAGACACTCACTGTCACTCTCTGACACTCACTGTCACTCTCTGACACTCACAATCACTCTCTGACACTCTCTGGCACTCTCAGACACTCACTATCACTCTCTGACACTCTCTGACACTCTCTGACACTCACTATCACTCTCTGACACACTCAGACACTCACTATCACTCTCTATCACTCTCTGACACTCTCAAACACTCACTATCACTCTCTGACACTCTCAGACACTCACTATCACTCTCTGACACTCTCAGACACTCACTATCACTCTCTGACACTCTCAGACACTCTCAGACACTCACTGTCACTCTCTGACACTCACTGTCACTCTCTGACACTCACAATCACTCTCTGACACTCTCTGGCACTCTCAGACACTCACTATCACTCTCTATCACTCTCTGACACTCTCTGACACTCACTGACACTCTCTGACACACTCAGACACTCACTATCACTCTCTATCACTCTCTGACACTCTCTGACACTCACTATCACTCTCTGACATTCTCTGACACTCTCAAACACTCACTATCACTCTCTGACACTCTCTGACACTCTCAGACACTCACTGTCACTCTCTGACACTCTCTGACACTCTCAGACACCCACTATCACACTCTGACACTCTCAGACAATCACTATCACTCTCTGACACTCTCAGACACTCACTATGACTCTCTGACACTCTCTGACACTCTCAGACACTCACTATCACTCTCTGACACTCTCAGACACTCACTATCACTCTCTGACACTCTCTGACACTCTCAGACACTCTCTGACACTCACAATCACTCTCTGACACTCTCTGGCACTCTCAGACACTCACTATCACTCTCTGACATTCTCTGACACTCTCAAACACTCACTATCACTCTCTGACACTCTCTGACACTCTCAGACAATCACTATCACTCTCTGACGCTCTCTGACACTCTCAGACACTCACTATCACTCTCTGACACTCTCTGACACTCACTATCACTCTCTGACATTCTCTGACACTCTCTGACACTCTCTGGCACTCTCAAACACTCACGATCACTCTCTGACACTCTCTGACACTCTCTGACACTCTCAGACACTCACTGTCACTCTCTGACACTCTCAGACACCCACCATCACACTCTGACACTCTCAGACACTCACTATCACTCTCTGACACTCTCAGACACTCACTATGACTCTCTGACACTCTCTGACACTCTCAGACACTCACTATCACTCTCTGACACTCTCAGACACTCACTATCACTCTCTGACACTCTCAGACACTCTCTGACACTCACAATCACTCTCTGACACTCTCTGGCACTCTCAGACACTCACTATCACGCTCTGACATTCTCTGACACTCTCAAACACTCACTATCACTCTCTGACACTCTCTGACACTCACTATCACTCTCTGACGCTCTCTGACACTCTCAGACACTCACTGTCACTCTCTGACACTCTCTGACACTCCCAGACACTCACTATCACTCTCTGACATTCTCTGACACTCTCTGGCACTCACAATCACTCTCTGACACTCTCTGGCACTCTCAGACACTCACTATCACTCTCTGACACTCTCTGACACTCACTATCACTCTCTGACACACTCAGACTCTCACTATCACTCTCTATCACTCTCTGACACTCTCAGACACTCACTATCACTCTCTGACACTCTCTGACACTCTCTGACACTCACAATCACTCTCTGACACTCTCTGGCACTCTCAGGCACTCACTATCAGTCTCTGACACTCTCTGACACTCACTGACACTCTCTGACACACTCAGACACTCACTATCACTCTCTATCACTCTCTGACACTCTCTGACACTCACTATCACTCTCTGACATTCTCTGACACTCTCAAACACTCACTATCATTCTCTGACACTCTCTGACACTCTCAGAGACTCACTGTCACTCTCTGACACTCTCTGACACTCTCAGACACCCACTATCACACTCTGACACTCTCAGACAATCACTATCACTCTCTGACACTCTCAGACACTCACTATGACTCTCTGACACTCTCTGACACTCTCAGACACTCACTATCACTCTCTGACACTCTCAGACACTCACTATCACTCTCTGACACTCTCTGACACTATCAGACACTCTCTGACACTCACAATCACTCTCTGACACTCTCTGGCACTCTCAGACACTCACTATCACTCTCTGACATTCTCTGACACTCTCAAACACTCACTATCACTCTCTGACACTCTCTGACACTCTCAGACAATCACTATCACTCTCTGACGCTCTCTGACACTCTCAGACACTCACTATCACTCTCTGACACTCTCTGACACTCACTATCACTCTCTGACATTCTCTGACACTCTCTGACACTCTCTGGCACTCTCAGACACTCACTATCACTCTCTGACACTCTCTGACACTCTCTGACACTCTCAGACACTCACTGTCACTCTCTGACACTCTCAGACACCCACCATCACACTCTGACACTCTCAGACACTCACTATCACTCTCTGACACTCTCAGACACTCACTATGACTCTCTGACACTCTCTGACACTCTCAGACACTCACTATCACTCTCTGACACTCTCAGACACTCACTATCACTCTCTGACACTCTCAGACACTCTCTGACACTCACAATCACTCTCTGACACTCTCTGGCACTCTCAGACACTCACTATCACGCTCTGACATTCTCTGACACTCTCAAACACTCACTATCACTCTCTGACACTCTCTGACACTCTCTGACACTCACTATCACTCTCTGACGCTCTCTGACACTCTCAGACACTCACTGTCACTCTCTGACACTCTCTGACACTCCCAGACACTCACTATCACTCTCTGACATTCTCTGACACTCTCTGGCACTCACAATCACTCTCTGACACTCTCTGGCACTCTCAGACACTCACTATCACTCTCTGACACTCTCTGACACTCACTATCACTCTCTGACACACTCAGACTCTCACTATCACTCTCTATCACTCTCTGACACTCTCAGACACTCACTATCACTCTCTGACACTCTCTGACACTCTCTGACACTCACAATCACTCTCTGACACTCTCTGGCACTCTCAGACACTCACTATCACTCTCTGACACTCTCTGACACTCTCTGACACTCTCAGACACTCTCTGACACTCACAATCACTCTCTGACACTCTCTGGCACTCTCTGACACTCTCTGACACTCACAATCACTCTCTGACACTCTCTGGCACTCTCAGACACTCACTATCACTCTCTGACACTCTCTGACACTCTCTGACACTCACAATCACTCTCTGACACTCTCTGGCACTCTCAGACACCCACTATCACACTCTGACACTCTCAGACACTCACTATCACTCTCTGACACTCTCAGACACTCACTATGACTCTCTGACACTATCTGACACTCTCAGACACTCACTATCACTCTCTGACACTCTCAGACACTCACTATCACTCTCTGACACTCTCAGACACTCTCTGACACTCACAATCACTCTCTGACACTCCTAGGCACTCTCAGACACTCACTATCACGCTCTGACATTCTCTGACACTCTCAAACACTCACTATCACTCTCTGACACTCTCTGACACTCTCAGACACTCACTATCACTCTCTGACGCTCTCTGACACTCTCAGACACTCACTATCACTCTCTGACGCTCTCTGACACTCTCAGACACTCACTGTCACTCTCTGACACTCTCTGACACTCCCAGACACTCACTATCACTCTCTGACATTCTCTGACACTCTCTGGCACTCACAATCACTCTCTGACACTCTCTGGCACTCTCAGACACTCACTATCACTCTCTGACACTCTCTGACACTCACTATCACTCTCTGACACACTCAGACTCTCACTATCACTCTCTATCACTCTCTGACACTCTCAGACACTCACTATCACTCTCTGACACTCTCTGACACTCTCTGACACTCACAATCACTCTCTGACACTCTCTGGCACTCTCAGACACTCACTATCACTCTCTGACACTCTCTGACACTCTCTGACACTCTCAGACACTCTCTGACACTCACAATCACTCTCTGACACTCTCTGGCACTCTCTGACACTCTCTGACACTCACAATCACTCTCTGACACTCTCTGGCACTCTCAGACACTCACTATCACTCTCTGACACTCTCTGACACTCTCTGACACTCACAATCACTCTCTGACACTCTCTGGCACTCTCAGACACCCACTATCACACTCTGACACTCTCAGACACTCACTATCACTCTCTGACACTCTCAGACACTCACTATGACTCTCTGACACTATCTGACACTCTCAGACACTCACTATCACTCTCTGACACTCTCAGACACTCACTATCACTCTCTGACACTCTCAGACACTCTCTGACACTCACAATCACTCTCTGACACTCCTAGGCACTCTCAGACACTCACTATCACGCTCTGACATTCTCTGACACTCTCAAACACTCACTATCACTCTCTGACACTCTCTGACACTCTCAGACACTCACTATCACTCTCTGACGCTCTCTGACACTCTCAGACACTCACTGTCACTCTCTGACTCTCTCTGACACTCCCAGACACTCACTATCACTCTCTGACATTCTCTGACACTCTCTGGCACTCACAATCACTCTCTGACACTCTCTGGCACTCTCAGACACTCACTATCACTCTCTGACACTCTCTGACACTCACTATCACTCTCTGACACACTCAGACACTCACTATCACTCTCTATCACTCTCTGACACTCTCAGACACTCACTATCACTCTCTGACACTCTCTGACACACTCAGACACTCATTATCACTCTCTATCACTCTCTGACACTCTCTGACACTCACTATCACTCTCTGACACTCTCTGACACACTCAGACACTCACTATCACTCTCTATCACTCTCTGACACTCTCTGACACTCACAATCACTCTCTGACAATCTCTGGCACTCTCAGACACTCACTATCACTCTCTGACACTCTCTGACACTCTCTGACACTCACTATCAATCTCTGAAACTCTCTGACACTCTCAGACACTCACTATCACTCTCTGACACTCTCTGACACACTCAGACACTCACTATCACTCTCTATCACTCTCTGACACTCTCTGACACTCACTGACACTCTCTGACACACTCAGACACTCACTATCACTCTCTATCACTCTCTGACACTCTCTGACACTCACTATAACTCTCTGACACTCTCAGACACTCTCAGACACTCACAATCACTCTCTGACACTCTCTGACACTCTCAGACACTCACTATCACTCTCTATCACTCTCTGACACTCCCAGACACTCACTATCACTCTCTGACATTCTCTGACACTCTCTGACACTCACAATCACTCTCTGACACTCTCTGGCACCCTCAGACACTCACTATCACTCTCTGACACTCTCTGACACTTACTATCACTCTCTGACATTCTCTGACACTCTCTGACACTCACAATCACTCTCTGACACCCTCTGACACTTACTATCACTCTCTGACATTCTCTGACACTCTCTGACACTCACAATCACTCTCTGACACTCTCTGACACTCACAATCACTCTCTGACACTCTCTGGCACTCTCAGACACTCACTATCACTCTCTGACTTTCTCTGACACTCTCAAACACTCACTATCACTCTCTGACACGCTCTGACACTCTCAGACACTCACTATCACTCTCTGACACTCTCTGACACGCTCAGACACTCACTATCACTCTCTGACACTCTCTGACACATTCAGACGCTCAGTATCACTCTCTATCACTCTCTGACACTCTCTGACACTCACTATCACTCTCTGACACTCTCAGACACTCTCAGACACTCACTATCACTCTCTGACACTCTCAGACACTCACTATCACTCTCTGACACTCTCAGACACTCACTATCACTCTCTGACACTCTCTGACACACTCAGACGCTCACTATCACTCTCTATCACTCTCTGACACTCACTATCACTCTCTATCACTCTCTGACACTCTCTGACACTCACTATCACTCTCTGACACTCACTATCACTCTCTGACACTCACTATCACTCTCTGACACTCTCAGACACTCTCTGACACTCACTATCACTCTCTGACACTCTCTGACACTCTCCGACACTCACTATCACTCTCTATCACTCTCTGACACTCTCTGACAATCTCTGACACTCTCAGACACTCTCAGACACTCACTATCACTCTCTGACACTCACTATCACTCTCTGACACTCACTATCACTCTCTGACACTCTCAGACACTCTCTGACACTCACTATCACTCTCTGACACTCTCTGACACTCTCCGACACTCACTATCACTCTCTATCACTCTCTGACACTCTCTGACAATCTCTGACACTCTCAGACACTCTCAGACACTCACTATCACTCTCTGACACTCTCAGACACTCTCAGACACTCACTATCACTCTCTGACACTCTCTGACACACTCAGACGCTCACTATCACTCTATATCACTCTCTGACACTCTCAGACACTCTCAGACACTCACTATCACTCTCTAACACTCTCTGACACTCTCAGACACTCACTATCACGCTCTGACACTCACTATCACTCTCTGACACTCTCAGACACTCACTATCACTCTCTATCGCTCTCTGACACTCTCTGACACTCTCTGACACTCTCTGACACTCTCAGACACTCTCAGACACTCACTATCACTCTCTGACACTCACTATCACTCTCTGACACTCTCAGACACTCACTATCACTCTCTGACACTCTCTGACACACTCAGACGCTCACTATCACTCTCTATCACTCTCTGACACTCTCAGACACTCTCAGACACTCACTATCACTCTCTGACACTCTCTGACACTCTCTGACACTCACTATCACTCTCTGACACTCACTATCACTCTCTGACACTCTCAGTCACTCTCAGACACTCACTATCACTCTCTGACACTCTCTGACACTCTCCGACACTCACTATCCCTCTGTATCACTCTCTGACACTCTCTGACACTCTCTGACACTCACTATCACTCTCTGACACTCTCAGACACTCTCAGACACTCACTATCACTCTCTGACACTCTCAGACACTCTCAGATACTCACTATCACTCTCTGACACTCTCTGACACTCTCTGACACTCACTATCACTCTCTGACACTCTCTGACACTCTCAGACACTCACTATCACTCTCTGACACTCTCTGACACACTCAGACACTCACTATCACTCTCTATCACTCTCTGACACTCTCTGACACTCACTATCAATCTCTGACACTCTCTGACACTCTCTGACACTCACTATCACTCTCTGACACTCTCTGACACTCACTATCACTCTCTGACACTCTCTGACACTCTCTGACTCTCACTATCACTCTCTGACACTCACTATCACTCTCTATCACTCTCTGACACTCTCTGACACTCACTATCACTCTCTGACACTCTCTGACACACTCAGACACTCACTATCACTCTCTATCACTCTCTGACACTCTCTGAAACTCACTATCACTCTCTGACACTCTCAGACACTCTCAGACACTCACTATCACTCTCTGACGCTCTCTGACACTCTCAGACACTCACTATCACTCTCTGACACTCTCTGACACGCTCAGACACTCACTATCACTCTCTGACACTCTCTGACACATTCAGACGCTCAGTATCACTCTCTATCACTCTCTGCCACTCTCTGACACTCACTATCACTCTCTGACACTCTCAGACACTCTCAGACACTCACTATCACTCTCTGACATTCTCAGACACTCACTATCACTCTCTGACAGTCTCAGACACTCACTATCACTCTCTGACACTCTCTGACACACTCAGACGCTCACTATCACTCTCTATCACTCTCTGACACTCAGTATCACTCTCTATCACTCTCTGACACTCTCTGACACTCACTATCACTCTCTGACACTCACTATCACTCTCAGACACTCACTATCACTCTCTGACACTCTCAGACACTCACTATCACTCTCTGACACTCTCTGACACACTCAGACGCTCACTATCACTATCTATCACTCTCTGACACTCACTATCACTCTCTATCACTCTCTGACACTCTCTGACACTCACTATCACTCTCTGACACTCACTATCACTCTCTGACAATCTCAGACACTCTCTGACACTCACTATCACTCTCTGACACTCTCTGACACTCTCTGACACTCACAATCACTCTCTGACACTCTCTGGCACTCTCAGACACTCACTATCACTCTCTGACACTCTCTGACACTCTCTGACACTCTCTGACACACTCAGACACTCACTATCACTCTCTATCACTCTCTGACACTCTCAGACACTCACTATCACTCTCTGACACTCTCTGACGCACTCAGACACTCACTATCACTCTCTGACACTCTCAGACACTCACTATCACTCTCTATCGCTCTCTGACACTCTCTGACACTCTCTGACACTCTCTGACACTCTCAGACACTCTCAGACACTCACTATCACTCTCTGACACTCACTATCACTCTCTGACACTCTCAGACACTCACTATCACTCTCTGACACTCTCTGACACACTCAGACGCTCACTATCACTCTCTATCACTCTCTGACACTCTCAGACACTCTCAGACACTCACTATCACTCTCTGACACTCTCTGACACTCTCTGACACTCACTATCACTCTCTGACACTCACTATCACTCTCTGACACTCTCAGTCACTCTCAGACACTCACTATCACTCTCTGACACTCTCTGACACTCTCCGACACTCACTATCCCTCTGTATCACTCTCTGACACTCTCTGACACTCTCTGACACTCACTATCACTCTCTGACACTCTCAGACACTCTCAGACACTCACTATCACTCTCTGACACTCTCAGACACTCTCAGATACTCACTATCACTCTCTGACACTCTCTGACACTCTCTGACACTCACTATCACTCTCTGACACTCTCTGACACTCTCAGACACTCACTATCACTCTCTGACACTCTCTGACACACTCAGACACTCACTATCACTCTCTATCACTCTCTGACACTCTCTGATACTCACTATCAATCTCTGACACTCTCTGACACTCTCTGACACTCACTATCACTCTCTGACACTCTCTGACACTCACTATCACTCTCTGACACTCTCTGACACTCTCTGACTCTCACTATCACTCTCTGACACTCACTATCACTCTCTATCACTCTCTGACACTCTCTGACACTCACTATCACTCTCTGACACTCTCTGACACACTCAGACACTCACTATCACTCTCTATCACTCTCTGACACTCTCTGAAACTCACTATCACTCTCTGACACTCTCAGACACTCTCAGACACTCACTATCACTCTCTGACGCTCTCTGACACTCTCAGACACTCACTATCACTCTCTGACACTCTCTGACACGCTCAGACACTCACTATCACTCTCTGACACTCTCTGACACATTCAGACGCTCAGTATCACTCTCTATCACTCTCTGCCACTCTCTGACACTCACTATCACTCTCTGACACTCTCAGACACTCTCAGACACTCACTATCACTCTCTGACATTCTCAGACACTCACTATCACTCTCTGACAGTCTCAGACACTCACTATCACTCTCTGACACTCTCTGACACACTCAGACGCTCACTATCACTCTCTATCACTCTCTGACACTCAGTATCACTCTCTATCACTCTCTGACACTCTCTGACACTCACTATCACTCTCTGACACTCACTATCACTCTCAGACACTCACTATCACTCTCTGACACTCTCAGACACTCACTATCACTCTCTGACACTCTCTGACACACTCAGACGCTCACTATCACTCTCTATCACTCTCTGACACTCACTATCACTCTCTATCACTCTCTGACACTCTCTGACACTCACTATCACTCTCTGACACTCACTATCACTCTCTGACAATCTCAGACACTCTCTGACACTCACTATCACTCTCTGACACTCTCTGACACTCTCTGACACTCACAATCACTCTCTGACACTCTCTGGCACTCTCAGACACTCACTATCACTCTCTGACACTCTCTGACACTCTCTGACACTCTCTGACACACTCAGACACTCACTATCACTCTCTATCACTCTCTGACACTCTCAGACACTCACTATCACTCTCTGACACTCTCTGACGCACTCAGACACTCACTATCACTCTCTATCACTCTCTGACACTCTCTGACACTCACTATCACTCTCTGACACTCTCTGACACACTCAGACACTCACTATCACGCTCTATCACTCTCTGACACTCTCTGACACTCTCAATCACTCTCTGACACTCTCTGGCACTCTCAGACACTCACTATCACTCTCTGACACTCTCTGACACTCTCTGACACTCACTATCAATCTCTGAAACTCTCTGACACTCTCAGACACTCACTATCACTCTCTGACACTCTCTGACACACTCAGACACTCACTATCACTCTCTATCACTCTCTGACACTCTCTGACACTCACTGACACTCTCTGACACACTCAGACACTCACTATCACTCTCTATCACGCTCTGACACTCTCTGACACTCACTATAACTCTCTGACACTCTCAGACACTCTCAGACACTCACTGTCACTCTCTGACACTCTCTGACACTCTCAGACACTCACTATCACTCTCTATCACTCTCTGACACTCCCAGACACTCACTATCACTCTCTGACATTCTCTGACACTCTCTGACACTCACAATCACTCTCTGACACTCTCTGGCACCCTCAGACACTCACTATCACTCTCTGACACTCTCTGACACTTACTATCACTCTCTGACATTCTCTGACACTCTCTGACACTCACAATCACTCTCTGACACTCTCTGACACTCACAATCACTCTCTGACACTCTCTGACACTCTCAGACACTTACTATCACTCTCTGACATTCTCTGACACTCACTATCACTCTCTGACACTCTCTGACACACTCAGACACTCACTATCACTCTCTATCACTCTCTGACACTCTCTGACACTCACAATCACTCTCTGACACTCTCTGGCACTCTCAGACACTCACTATCACTCTCTGACACTCTCTGACACTCTCTGACACTCACTATCAATCTCTGAAACTCTCTGACACTCTCAGACACTCACTATCACTCTCTGACACTCTCTGACACACTCAGACACTCACTATCACTCTCTATCACTCTCTGACACTCTCTGACACTCACTGACACTCTCTGACACACTCAGACACTCACTATCACTCTCTATCACTCTCTGACACTCTCTGACACTCACTATAACTCTCTGACACTCTCAGACACTCTCAGACACTCACAATCACTCTCTGACACTCTCTGACACTCTCAGACACTCACTATCACTCTCTATCACTCTCTGACACTCTCAGACACTCACTATCACTCTCTGACACTCTCTGACACACTCAGACACTCATTATCACTCTCTATCACTCTCTGACACTCTCTGACACTCACTATCACTCTCTGACACTCTCTGACACACTCAGACACTCACTATCACTCTCTATCACTCTCTGACACTCTCTGACACTCACTATCACTCTCTGACACTCTCTGACACACTCAGACACTCACTATCACTCTCTATCACTCTCTGACACTCTCTGACACTCACAATCACTCTCTGACAATCTCTGGCACTCTCAGACACTCACTATCACTCTCTGACACTCTCTGACACTCTCTGACACTCACTATCAATCTCTGAAACTCTCTGACACTCTCAGACACTCACTATCACTCTCTGACACTCTCTGACACACTCAGACACTCACTATCACTCTCTATCACTCTCTGACACTCTCTGACACTCACTGACACTCTCTGACACACTCAGACACTCACTATCACTCTCTATCACTCTCTGACACTCTCTGACACTCACTATAACTCTCTGACACTCTCAGACACTCTCAGACACTCACAATCACTCTCTGACACTCTCTGACACTCTCAGACACTCACTATCACTCTCTATCACTCTCTGACACTCCCAGACACTCACTATCACTCTCTGACATTCTCTGACACTCTCTGACACTCACAATCACTCTCTGACACTCTCTGGCACCCTCAGACACTCACTATCACTCTCTGACACTCTCTGACACTTACTATCACTCTCTGACATTCTCTGACACTCTCTGACACTCACAATCACTCTCTGACACCCTCTGACACTTACTATCACTCTCTGACATTCTCTGACACTCTCTGACACTCACAATCACTCTCTGACACTCTCTGACACTCACAATCACTCTCTGACACTCTCTGGCACTCTCAGACACTCACTATCACTCTCTGACTTTCTCTGACACTCTCAAACACTCACTATCACTCTCTGACACGCTCTGACACTCTCAGACACTCACTATCACTCTCTGACACTCTCTGACACGCTCAGACACTCACTATCACTCTCTGACACTCTCTGACACATTCAGACGCTCAGTATCACTCTCTATCACTCTCTGACACTCTCTGACACTCACTATCACTCTCTGACACTCTCAGACACTCTCAGACACTCACTATCACTCTCTGACACTCTCAGACACTCACTATCACTCTCTGACACTCTCAGACACTCACTATCACTCTCTGACACTCTCTGACACACTCAGACGCTCACTATCACTCTCTATCACTCTCTGACACTCACTATCACTCTCTATCACTCTCTGACACTCTCTGACACTCACTATCACTCTCTGACACTCACTATCACTCTCTGACACTCACTATCACTCTCTGACACTCTCAGACACTCTCTGACACTCACTATCACTCTCTGACACTCTCTGACACTCTCCGACACTCACTATCACTCTCTATCACTCTCTGACACTCTCTGACAATCTCTGACACTCTCAGACACTCTCAGACACTCACTATCACTCTCTGACACTCACTATCACTCTCTGACACTCACTATCACTCTCTGACACTCTCAGACACTCTCTGACACTCACTATCACTCTCTGACACTCTCTGACACTCTCCGACACTCACTATCACTCTCTATCACTCTCTGACACTCTCTGACAATCTCTGACACTCTCAGACACTCTCAGACACTCACTATCACTCTCTGACACTCTCAGACACTCTCAGACACTCACTATCACTCTCTGACACTCTCTGACACACTCAGACGCTCACTATCACTCTATATCACTCTCTGACACTCTCAGACACTCTCAGACACTCACTATCACTCTCTAACACTCTCTGACACTCTCAGACACTCACTATCACGCTCTGACACTCACTATCACTCTCTGACACTCTCAGACACTCACTATCACTCTCTATCGCTCTCTGACACTCTCTGACACTCTCTGACACTCTCTGACACTCTCAGACACTCTCAGACACTCACTATCACTCTCTGACACTCACTATCACTCTCTGACACTCTCAGACACTCACTATCACTCTCTGACACTCTCTGACACACTCAGACGCTCACTATCACTCTCTATCACTCTCTGACACTCTCAGACACTCTCAGACACTCACTATCACTCTCTGACACTCTCTGACACTCTCTGACACTCACTATCACTCTCTGACACTCACTATCACTCTCTGACACTCTCAGTCACTCTCAGACACTCACTATCACTCTCTGACACTCTCTGACACTCTCCGACACTCACTATCCCTCTGTATCACTCTCTGACACTCTCTGACACTCTCTGACACTCACTATCACTCTCTGACACTCTCAGACACTCTCAGACACTCACTATCACTCTCTGACACTCTCAGACACTCTCAGATACTCACTATCACTCTCTGACACTCTCTGACACTCTCTGACACTCACTATCACTCTCTGACACTCTCTGACACTCTCAGACACTCACTATCACTCTCTGACACTCTCTGACACACTCAGACACTCACTATCACTCTCTATCACTCTCTGACACTCTCTGACACTCACTATCAATCTCTGACACTCTCTGACACTCTCTGACACTCACTATCACTCTCTGACACTCTCTGACACTCACTATCACTCTCTGACACTCTCTGACACTCTCTGACTCTCACTATCACTCTCTGACACTCACTATCACTCTCTATCACTCTCTGACACTCTCTGACACTCACTATCACTCTCTGACACTCTCTGACACACTCAGACACTCACTATCACTCTCTATCACTCTCTGACACTCTCTGAAACTCACTATCACTCTCTGACACTCTCAGACACTCTCAGACACTCACTATCACTCTCTGACGCTCTCTGACACTCTCAGACACTCACTATCACTCTCTGACACTCTCTGACACGCTCAGACACTCACTATCACTCTCTGACACTCTCTGACACATTCAGACGCTCAGTATCACTCTCTATCACTCTCTGCCACTCTCTGACACTCACTATCACTCTCTGACACTCTCAGACACTCTCAGACACTCACTATCACTCTCTGACATTCTCAGACACTCACTATCACTCTCTGACAGTCTCAGACACTCACTATCACTCTCTGACACTCTCTGACACACTCAGACGCTCACTATCACTCTCTATCACTCTCTGACACTCAGTATCACTCTCTATCACTCTCTGACACTCTCTGACACTCACTATCACTCTCTGACACTCACTATCACTCTCAGACACTCACTATCACTCTCTGACACTCTCAGACACTCACTATCACTCTCTGACACTCTCTGACACACTCAGACGCTCACTATCACTATCTATCACTCTCTGACACTCACTATCACTCTCTATCACTCTCTGACACTCTCTGACACTCACTATCACTCTCTGACACTCACTATCACTCTCTGACAATCTCAGACACTCTCTGACACTCACTATCACTCTCTGACACTCTCTGACACTCTCTGACACTCACAATCACTCTCTGACACTCTCTGGCACTCTCAGACACTCACTATCACTCTCTGACACTCTCTGACACTCTCTGACACTCTCTGACACACTCAGACACTCACTATCACTCTCTATCACTCTCTGACACTCTCAGACACTCACTATCACTCTCTGACACTCTCTGACGCACTCAGACACTCACTATCACTCTCTGACACTCTCAGACACTCACTATCACTCTCTATCGCTCTCTGACACTCTCTGACACTCTCTGACACTCTCTGACACTCTCAGACACTCTCAGACACTCACTATCACTCTCTGACACTCACTATCACTCTCTGACACTCTCAGACACTCACTATCACTCTCTGACACTCTCTGACACACTCAGACGCTCACTATCACTCTCTATCACTCTCTGACACTCTCAGACACTCTCAGACACTCACTATCACTCTCTGACACTCTCTGACACTCTCTGACACTCACTATCACTCTCTGACACTCACTATCACTCTCTGACACTCTCAGTCACTCTCAGACACTCACTATCACTCTCTGACACTCTCTGACACTCTCCGACACTCACTATCCCTCTGTATCACTCTCTGACACTCTCTGACACTCTCTGACACTCACTATCACTCTCTGACACTCTCAGACACTCTCAGACACTCACTATCACTCTCTGACACTCTCAGACACTCTCAGATACTCACTATCACTCTCTGACACTCTCTGACACTCTCTGACACTCACTATCACTCTCTGACACTCTCTGACACTCTCAGACACTCACTATCACTCTCTGACACTCTCTGACACACTCAGACACTCACTATCACTCTCTATCACTCTCTGACACTCTCTGATACTCACTATCAATCTCTGACACTCTCTGACACTCTCTGACACTCACTATCACTCTCTGACACTCTCTGACACTCACTATCACTCTCTGACACTCTCTGACACTCTCTGACTCTCACTATCACTCTCTGACACTCACTATCACTCTCTATCACTCTCTGACACTCTCTGACACTCACTATCACTCTCTGACACTCTCTGACACACTCAGACACTCACTATCACTCTCTATCACTCTCTGACACTCTCTGAAACTCACTATCACTCTCTGACACTCTCAGACACTCTCAGACACTCACTATCACTCTCTGACGCTCTCTGACACTCTCAGACACTCACTATCACTCTCTGACACTCTCTGACACGCTCAGACACTCACTATCACTCTCTGACACTCTCTGACACATTCAGACGCTCAGTATCACTCTCTATCACTCTCTGCCACTCTCTGACACTCACTATCACTCTCTGACACTCTCAGACACTCTCAGACACTCACTATCACTCTCTGACATTCTCAGACACTCACTATCACTCTCTGACAGTCTCAGACACTCACTATCACTCTCTGACACTCTCTGACACACTCAGACGCTCACTATCACTCTCTATCACTCTCTGACACTCAGTATCACTCTCTATCACTCTCTGACACTCTCTGACACTCACTATCACTCTCTGACACTCACTATCACTCTCAGACACTCACTATCACTCTCTGACACTCTCAGACACTCACTATCACTCTCTGACACTCTCTGACACACTCAGACGCTCACTATCACTCTCTATCACTCTCTGACACTCACTATCACTCTCTATCACTCTCTGACACTCTCTGACACTCACTATCACTCTCTGACACTCACTATCACTCTCTGACAATCTCAGACACTCTCTGACACTCACTATCACTCTCTGACACTCTCTGACACTCTCTGACACTCACAATCACTCTCTGACACTCTCTGGCACTCTCAGACACTCACTATCACTCTCTGACACTCTCTGACACTCTCTGACACTCTCTGACACACTCAGACACTCACTATCACTCTCTATCACTCTCTGACACTCTCAGACACTCACTATCACTCTCTGACACTCTCTGACGCACTCAGACACTCACTATCACTCTCTATCACTCTCTGACACTCTCTGACACTCACTATCACTCTCTGACACTCTCTGACACACTCAGACACTCACTATCACGCTCTATCACTCTCTGACACTCTCTGACACTCTCAATCACTCTCTGACACTCTCTGGCACTCTCAGACACTCACTATCACTCTCTGACACTCTCTGACACTCTCTGACACTCACTATCAATCTCTGAAACTCTCTGACACTCTCAGACACTCACTATCACTCTCTGACACTCTCTGACACACTCAGACACTCACTATCACTCTCTATCACTCTCTGACACTCTCTGACACTCACTGACACTCTCTGACACACTCAGACACTCACTATCACTCTCTATCACGCTCTGACACTCTCTGACACTCACTATAACTCTCTGACACTCTCAGACACTCTCAGACACTCACTGTCACTCTCTGACACTCTCTGACACTCTCAGACACTCACTATCACTCTCTATCACTCTCTGACACTCCCAGACACTCACTATCACTCTCTGACATTCTCTGACACTCTCTGACACTCACAATCACTCTCTGACACTCTCTGGCACCCTCAGACACTCACTATCACTCTCTGACACTCTCTGACACTTACTATCACTCTCTGACATTCTCTGACACTCTCTGACACTCACAATCACTCTCTGACACTCTCTGACACTCACAATCACTCTCTGACACTCTCTGACACTCTCAGACACTTACTATCACTCTCTGACATTCTCTGACACTCACTATCACTCTCTGACACTCTCTGACACACTCAGACACTCACTATCACTCTCTATCACTCTCTGACACTCTCTGACACTCACAATCACTCTCTGACACTCTCTGGCACTCTCAGACACTCACTATCACTCTCTGACACTCTCTGACACTCTCTGACACTCACTATCAATCTCTGAAACTCTCTGACACTCTCAGACACTCACTATCACTCTCTGACACTCTCTGACACACTCAGACACTCACTATCACTCTCTATCACTCTCTGACACTCTCTGACACTCACTGACACTCTCTGACACACTCAGACACTCACTATCACTCTCTATCACTCTCTGACACTCTCTGACACTCACTATAACTCTCTGACACTCTCAGACACTCTCAGACACTCACAATCACTCTCTGACACTCTCTGACACTCTCAGACACTCACTATCACTCTCTATCACTCTCTGACACTCCCAGACACTCACTATCACTCTCTGACATTCTCTGACACTCTCTGACACTCACAATCACTCTCTGACACTCTCTGGCACCCTCAGACACTCACTATCACTCTCTGACACTCTCTGACACTTACTATCACTCTCTGACATTCTCTGACACTCTCTGACACTCACAATCACTCTCTGACACCCTCTGACACTTACTATCACTCTCCGACATTCTCTGACACTCTCTGACACTCACAATCACTCTCTGACACTCTCTGACACTCACAATCACTCTCTGACACTCTCTGGCACTCTCAGACACTCACTATCACTCTCTGACTTTCTCTGACACTCTCAAACACTCACTATCACTCTCTGACACGCTCTGACACTCTCAGACACTCACTATCACTCTCTGACACTCTCTGACACGCTCAGACACTCGCTATCACTCTCTGACACTCTCTGACACATTCAGACGCTCAGTATCACTCTCTATCACTCTCTGACACTCTCTGACACTCACTATCACTCTCTGACACTCTCAGACACTCTCAGACACTCACTATCACTCTCTGACACTCTCAGACACTCACTATCACTCTCTGACACTCTCAGACACTCACTATCACTCTCTGACACTCTCTGACACACTCAGACGCTCACTATCACTCTCTATCACTCTCTGACACTCACTATCACTCTCTATCACTCTCTGACACTCTCTGACACTCACTATCACTCTCTGACACTCACTATCACTCTCTGACACTCACTATCACTCTCTGACACTCTCAGACACTCTCTGACACTCACTATCACTCTCTGACACTCTCTGACACTCTCCGACACTCACTATCACTCTCTATCACTCTCTGACACTCTCTGACAATCTCTGACACTCTCAGACACTCTCAGACACTCACTATCACTCTCTGACACTCTCAGACACTCACTATCACTCTCTGACACTCTCTGACACACTCAGACGCTCACTATCACTCTCTATCACTCTCTGACACTCTCAGACACTCTCAGACACTCACTATCACTCTCTAACACTCTCTGACACTCTCAGACACTCACTATCACGCTCTGACACTCACTATCACTCTCTGACACTCTCAGACACTCACTATCACTCTCTATCACTCTCTGACACTCTCTGACACTCTCTGACACTCTCAGACACTCTCAGACACTCACTATCACTCTCTGACACTCTCAGACACTCTCAGACACTCACTATCACTCTCTGACACTCTCTGACACACTCAGACGCTCACTATCACTCTCTATCACTCTCTGACACTCTCAGACACTCTCAGACACTCACTATCACTCTCTGACACTCTCTGACACTCTCTGACACTCACTATCACTCTCTGACACTCACTATCACTCTCTGACACTCTCAGTCACTCTCAGACACTCACTATCACTCTCTGACACTCTCTGACACTCTCCGACACTCACTATCCCTCTGTATCACTCTCTGACACTCTCTGACACTCTCTGACACTCACTATCACTCTCTGACACTCTCAGACACTCTCAGACACTCACTATCACTCTCTGACACTCACTATCACTCTCTGACACTCTCTGACACTCTCTGACACTCACTATCACTCTCTGACACTCACTATCACTCTCTGACACTCTCAGTCACTCTCAGACACTCACTATCACTCTCTGACACTCTCTGACACTCTCCGACACTCACTATCCCTCTGTATCACTCTCTGACACTCTCTGACACTCTCTGACACTCACTATCACTCTCTGACACTCTCAGACACTCTCAGACACTCACTATCACTCTCTGACACTCTCAGACACTCTCAGATACTCACTATCACTCTCTGACACTCTCTGACACTCTCTGACACTCACTATCACTCTCTGACACTCTCTGACACTCTCAGACACTCACTATCACTCTCTGACACTCTCTGACACACTCAGACACTCACTATCACTCTCTATCACTCTCTGACACTCTCTGACACTCACTATCAATCTCTGACACTCTCTGACACTCTCTGACACTCACTATCACTCTCTGACACTCTCTGACACTCACTATCACTCTCTGACACTCTCTGACACTCTCTGACTCTCACTATCACTCTCTGACACTCACTATCACTCTCTATCACTCTCTGACACTCTCTGACACTCACTATCACTCTCTGACACTCTCTGACACACTCAGACACTCACTATCACTCTCTATCACTCTCTGACACTCTCTGAAACTCACTATCACTCTCTGACACTCTCAGACACTCTCAGACACTCACTATCACTCTCTGACGCTCTCTGACACTCTCAGACACTCACTATCACTCTCTGACACTCTCTGACACGCTCAGACACTCACTATCACTCTCTGACACTCTCTGACACATTCAGACGCTCAGTATCACTCTCTATCACTCTCTGACACTCTCTGACACTCACTATCACTCTCTGACACTCTCAGACACTCTCAGACACTCACTATCACTCTCTGACATTCTCAGACACTCACTATCACTCTCTGACACTCTCAGACACTCACTATCACTCTCTGACACTCTCTGACACACTCAGACGCTCACTATCACTCTCTATCACTCTCTGACACTCAGTATCACTCTCTATCACTCTCTGACACTCTCTGACACTCACTATCACTCTCTGACACTCACTATCACTCTCAGACACTCACTATCACTCTCTGACACTCTCAGACACTCACTATCACTCTCTGACACTCTCTGACACACTCAGACGCTCACTATCACTCTCTATCACTCTCTGACACTCACTATCACTCTCTATCACTCTCTGACACTCTCTGACACTCACTATCACTCTCTGACACTCACTATCACTCTCTGACAATCTCAGACACTCTCTGACACTCACTATCACTCTCTGACACTCTCTGACACTCTCTGACACTCACAATCACTCTCTGACACTCTCTGGCACTCTCAGACACTCACTATCACTCTCTGACACTCTCTGACACTCTCTGACACTCTCTGACACACTCAGACACTCACTATCACTCTCTATCACTCTCTGACACTCTCAGACACTCACTATCACTCTCTGACACTCTCTGACGCACTCAGACACTCACTATCACTCTCTATCACTCTCTGACACTCTCTGACACTCACTATCACTCTCTGACACTCTCTGACACACTCAGACACTCACTATCACGCTCTATCACTCTCTGACACTCTCTGACACTCACAATCACTCTCTGACACTCTCTGGCACTCTCAGACACTCACTATCACTCTCTGACACTCTCTGACACTCTCTGACACTCACTATCAATCTCTGAAACTCTCTGACACTCTCAGACACTCACTATCACTCTCTGACACTCTCTGACACACTCAGACACTCACTATCACTCTCTATCACTCTCTGACACTCTCTGACACTCACTGACACTCTCTGACACACTCAGACACTCACTATCACTCTCTATCACTCTCTGACACTCTCTGACACTCACTATAACTCTCTGACACTCTCAGACACTCTCAGACACTCACTGTCACTCTCTGACACTCTCTGACACTCTCAGACACTCACTATCACTCTCTATCACTCTCTGACACTCCCAGACACTCACTATCACTCTCTGACATTCTCTGACACTCTCTGACACTCACAATCACTCTCTGACACTCTCTGGCACCCTCAGACACTCACTATCACTCTCTGACACTCTCTGACACTTACTATCACTCTCTGACATTCTCTGACACTCTCTGACACTCACAATCACTCTCTGACACTCTCTGACACTCACAATAACTCTCTGACACTCTCTAACACTCTCAGACACTCAATATCACTCTCTGACACTCTCTGACACTTACTATAACTCTCTGACATTCTCTGACACTCTCTGACACTCACAATCACTCTCTGAAACTCTCTGACACTCACAATCACTCTCTGACACTCTCTGGCACTCTCAGACACTCACTATCACTCTCTGACTTTCTCTGACACTCTCTAACACTCACTATCACTCTCTGACACGCTCTGACACTCTCAGACACTCACTATCACTCTCTGACACTCTCTGACACGCTCAGACACTCACTATCACTCTCTGACACTCTCTGACACATTCAGACGCTCAGTATCACTCTCTATCACTCTCTGACACTCACTGACACTCACTATCACTCTCTGACACTCTCAGACAGTCTCAGACACTCACTATCACTCTCTGACACTCTCAGACACTCACTATCACTCTCTGACACTCTCAGACACTCACTATCACTCTCTGACACTCTCTGACACACTCAGACGCTCACTATCACTCTCTATCACTCTCTGACACTCACTATCACTCTCTATCACTCTCTGACACTCTCTGACACTCACTATCACTCTCTGACACTCACTATCACTCTCTGACACTCACTATCACTCTCTGACACTCTCAGACACTCTCTGACACTCACTATCACTCTCTGACACTCTCTGACACTCTCCGACACTCACTATCACTCTCTATCACTCTCTGACACTCTCTGACACTCTCTGACACTCTCAGACACTCTCAGACACTCACTATCACTCTCTGACACTCACTATCACTCTCTGACACTCTCAGACACTCACTATCACTCTCTGACACTCTCTGACACACTCAGACGCTCACTATCACTCTCTATCACACTCTGACACTCACTATCACTCTCTATCACTCTCTGACACTCTCTGACACTCACTATCACTCTCTGACACTCACTATCACTCTCTGACACTCACTATCACTCTCTGACACTCTCAGACACTCTCTGACACTCACTATCACTCTCTGACACTCTCTGACACTCTCCGACACTCACTATCACTCTCTATCACTCTCTGACACTCTCTGACACTCTCTGACACTCTCAGACACTCTCAGACACTCACTATCACTCTCTGACACTCTCTGACACACTCAGATGCTCACTATCACTCTCTATCACTCTCTGACACTCTCAGACACTCTCAGACACTCACTATCACTCTCTGACACTCTCTGACACTCTCAGACACTCACTATCACTCTCTGACACTCACTATCACTCTCTGACACTCTCAGACACTCACTATCACTCTCTATCACTCTCTGACACTCTCTGACACTCTCTGACACTCTCAGACACTCTCAGACACTCACTATCACTCTCTGACACTCTCTGACACACTCAGACGCTCACTATCACTCTCTATCACTCTCTGACACTCTCAGACACTCTCAGACACTCACTATCACTCTCTGACACTCTCTGACACTCTCAGACACTCACTATCACTCTCTGACACTCACTATCACTGTCTGACACTCTCAGACACTCATTATCACTCTCTATCACTCCCTGACACTCTCTGACACTCTCTGACACTCTCAGACACTTTCAGACAATCACTATCACTCTCTGACACTCTCTGACACACTCAGACACTCACTATCACTCTCTATCACTCTCTGACACTCTCTGACACTCACTGACACTCTCTGACACACTCAGACACTCACTATCACTCTCTATCACTCTCTGACACTCTCTGACACTCACTATAACTCTCTGACACTCTCAGACACACTCAGACACTCACTGTCACTCTCTGACACTCTCTGACACTCTCTGACACTCTCAGACACTCACTATCACTCTCTGACACTCTCTGACACACTCAGACGCTCACTATCACTCTCTATCACTCTCTGACACTCTCAGACACTCTCAGACACTCACTATCACTCTCTGACACTCTCTGACACACTCAGACACTCACTATCACTCTCTATCACTCACTATCACTCTCTGACACTCTCAGACACTCTCTGACACTCACTATCACTCTCTGACACTCTCTGACACTCTCCGACACTCACTATCACTCTCTATCACTCTCTGACACTCTCTGACACTCTCTGACACTCTCAGACACTCTCAGACACTCACTATCACTCTCTGACACTCTCTGACACACTCAGATGCTCACTATCACTCTCTATCACTCTCTGACACTCTCAGACACTCTCAGACACTCACTATCACTCTCTGACACTCTCTGACACTCTCAGACACTCACTATCACTCTCTGACACTCACTATCACTCTCTGACACTCTCAGACACTCACTATCACTCTCTATCACTCTCTGACACTCTCTGACACTCTCTGACACTCTCAGACACTCTCAGACACTCACTATCACTCTCTGACACTCTCTGACACACTCAGACGCTCACTATCACTCTCTATCACTCTCTGACACTCTCAGACACTCTCAGACACTCACTATCACTCTCTGACACTCTCTGACACTCTCAGACACT
This sequence comes from Heterodontus francisci, assembly GCF_036365525.1. NCBI lineage: Eukaryota > Metazoa > Chordata > Chondrichthyes > Heterodontiformes > Heterodontidae > Heterodontus > Heterodontus francisci. Next base: position 1,176,525 of record NW_027140445.1, on the reverse strand, counting down.
CACTATCACTCTCTGACACTCACTATCACTGTCTGACACTCTCAGACACTCATTATCACTCTCTATCACTCCCTGACACTCTCTGACACTCTCTGACACTCTCAGACACTCTCAGACAATAACTATCACTCTCTGACACTCTCTGACACACTCAGACACTCACTATCACTCTCTATCACTCTCTGACACTCTCTGACACTCACTGACACTCTCTGACACACTCAGACACTCACTATCACTCTCTATCACTCTCTGACACTCTCTGACACTCACTATAACTCTCTGACACTCTCAGACACACTCAGACACTCACTGTCACTCTCTGACACTCTCTGACACTCTCTGACACTCTCAGACACTCACTATCACTCTCTGACACTCTCTGACACACTCAGACGCTCACTATCACTCTCTATCACTCTCTGACACTCTCAGACACTCTCAGACACTCACTATCACTCTCTGACACTCTCTGACACTCTCAGACACTCACTATCACTCTCTGACACTCACTATCACTGTCTGACACTCTCAGACACTCATTATCACTCTCTATCACTCCCTGACACTCTCTGACACTCTCTGACACTCTCAGACACTCTCAGACAATCACTATCACTCTCTGACACTCTCTGACACACTCAGACACTCACTATCACTCTCTATCACTCTCTGACACTCTCTGACACTCACTGACACTCTCTGACACACTCAGACACTCACTATCACTCTCTATCACTCTCTGACACTCTCTGACACTCACTATAACTCTCTGACACTCTCAGACACACTCAGACACTCACTGTCACTCTCTGACACTCTCTGACACTCTCAGACACTCACTATCACTCTCTATCACTCTCTGACACTCCCAGACACTCACTATCACTCTCTGACATTCTCTGACACTCTCTGACACTCACAATCACTCTCTGACACTCTCTGGCACCCTCAGACACTCACTATCACTCTCTGACACTCTCTGACACTTACTATCACTCTCTGACATTCTCTGACACTCTCTGACACTCACAATCACTCTCTGACACTCTCTGACACTCACAATCACTCTCTGACACTCTCTGACACTCTCAGACACTCAATATCACTCTCTGACACTCTCTGACACTTACTATCACTCTCTGACATTCTCTGACACTCTCTGACATTCACAATCACTCTCTGACACTCTCTGACACTCACAATCACTCTCTGACACTCTCTGGCACTCTCAGACACTCACTATCACTCTCTGACTTTCTCTGACACTCTCAAACACTCACTATCACTCTCTGACACGCTCTGACACTCTCAGACACTCACTATCACTCTCTGACACTCTCTGACACGCTCAGACACTCACTATCACTCTCTGACACTCTCTGACACATTCAGACGCTCAGTATCACTCTCTATCACTCTCTGACACTCTCTGACACTCACTATCACTCTCTGACACTCTCAGACACTCACTATCACTCTCTGACACTCTCAGACACTCACTATCACTCTCTGACACTCTCAGACACTCACTATCACTCTCTGACACTCTCTGACACACTCAGACGCTCACTATCACTCTCTATCACTCTCTGACACTCACTATCACTCTCTATCACTCTCTGACACTCTCTGACACTCACTATCACTCTCTGACACTCACTATCACTCTCTGACACTCACTATCACTCTCTGACACTCTCAGACACTCTCTGACACTCACTATCACTCTCTGACACTCTCTGACACTCTCCGACACTCACTATCACTCTCTATCACTCTCTGACACTCTCTGACACTCTCTGACACTCTCAGACACTCTCAGACACTCACTATCACTCTCTGACACTCTCTGACACACTCAGACGCTCACTATCACTCTCTATCACTCTCTGACACTCACTATCACTCTCTATCACTCTCTGACACTCTCTGACACTCACTATCACTCTCTGACACTCACTATCACTCTCTGACACTCACTATCACTCTCTGACACTCTCAGACACTCTCTGACACTCACTATCACTCTCTGACACTCTCTGACACTCTCCGACACTCACTATCACTCTCTATCACTCTCTGACACTCTCTGACACTCTCTGACACTCTCAGACACTCTCAGACACTCACTATCACTCTCTGACACTCTCAGACACTCTCAGACACTCACTATCACTCTCTGACACTCTCAGACACTCTCAGACACTCACTATCACTCTCTGACACTCTCTGACACTCTCAGACACTCACTATCACTCTCTGACACTCACTATCACTCTCTGACACTCTCTGACACTCTCTGACACTCTCTGACACTCTCAGACACTCTCTGACACTCACTATCACTCTCTGACACTCTCAGACACTCACTATCACTCTCTGACACTCTCAGACACTCTCAGACACTCACTATCACTCTCTGACACTCACTATCACTCTCTGACACTCTCTGACACTCTCTGACACTCTCTGACACTCTCAGACACTCTCTGACACTCACTATCACTCTCTGACACTCTCAGACACTCTCAGACACTCACTATCACTCTCTGACACTCTCAGACACTCTCAGACACTCACTATCACTCTCTGACACTCTCAGACACTCACTATCACTCTCTGACACTCACTATCACTCTCTGACACTCTCTGACACTCTCTGACACTCTCTGACACTCTCAGACACTCTCTGACACTCACTATCACTCTCTGACACTCTCAGACACTCACTATCACTCTCTGACACTCTCAGACACTCTCAGACACTCACTATCACTCTCTGACACTCACTATCACTCTCTGACACTCTCTGACACTCTCTGACACTCTCTGACACTCTCAGACACTCTCTGACACTCACTATCACTCTCTGACACTCTCAGACACTCTCAGACACTCACTATCACTCTCTGACACTCTCAGACACTCTCAGACACTCACTATCACTCTCTGACACTCTCAGACACTCACTATCACTCTCTGACACTCTCTGACACTCTCAGACACTCACTATCACTCTCTGACACTCACTATCACTCTCTGACACTCTCAGACACTCACTATCACTCTCTATCACTCTCTGACACTCTCTGACACTCTCTGACACGCTCTGACACTCTCAGACACTCTCAGACACTCACTATCACTCTCTGACACTCTCAGACACACTCAGACACTCACTATCACTCTCTGACACTCTCTGACACACTCAGACGCTCACTATCACTCTCTATCACTCTCTGACACTCTCAGACACTCTCAGACACTCACTATCACTCTCTGACACTCTCTGACACTCTCTGACACTCACTATCACTCTCTGACACTCACTATCACTCTCTGACACTCTCAGTCACTCTCAGACACTCACTATCACTCTCTGACACTCTCTGACACTCTCCGACACTCACTATCCCTCTGTATCACTCTCTGACACTCTCTGACACTCTCTGACACTCACTATCACTCTCTGACACTCTCAGACACTCTCAGACACTCACTATCACTCTCTGACACTCTCTGACACTCACTATCACTCTCTGACACTCTCTGACACTCTCAGACACTCACTATCACTCTTTGACACTCTCTGACACACTCAGACACTCACTATCACTCTCTATCACTCTCTGACACTCTCTGACACTCACTATCACTCTCTGACACTCTCTGACACTCTCTGACACTCACTATCACTCTCTGACACTCTCAGACACTCACTATCACTCTCTGACACTCTCTGACACTCTCTGACTCTCACTATCACTCTCTGACACTCACTATCACTCTCTATCACTCTCTGACACTCTCTGACGCTCACTATCACTCTCTGACACTCTCTGACACACTCAGACACTCACTATCACTCTCTATCACTCTCTGACACTCTCTGAAACTCACTATCACTCTCTGACACTCTCAGACACTCTCAGACACTCACTATCACTCTCTGACGCTCTCTGACACTCTCAGACACTCACTATCACTCTCTGACACTCTCTGACACTCCCAGACACTCACTATCACTCTCTGACATTCTCTGACACTCTCTGACACTCACAATCACTCTCTTACACTCTCTGGCACTCTCAGACACTCACTATCACTCTCTGACACTCTCTGACACTCTCTGACACTCTCTGACACACTCAGACACTCACTATCACTCTCTATCACTCTCTGACACTCTCAGACACTCACTATCACTCTCTGACACTCTCTGACACACTCAGACACTCACTATCACTCTCTATCACTCTCTGACACTCTCTGACACTCACTATCACTCTCTGACACTCTCTGACACACTCAGACACTCACTATCACTCTCTATCACTCTCTGACACTCTCTGACACTCACAATCACTCTCTGACACTCTCTGGCACTCTCAGACACTCACTATCACTCTCTGACACTCTCTGACACTCTCTGACACTCACTATCAATCTCTGAAACTCTCTGGCACTCTCAGACACTCACTATCACTCTCTGACACTCTCTGACACACTCAGACACTCACTATCACTCTCTATCACTCTCTGACACTCTCTGACACTCACTGACACTCTCTGACACACTCAGACACTCACTATCACTCTCTATCACTCTCTGACACTCTCTGACACTCACTATAACTCTCTGACACTCTCAGACACTCTCAGACACTCACTGTCACTCTCTGACACTCTCTGACACTCTCAGACACTCACTATCACTCTCTATCACTCTCTGACACTCCCAGACACTCACTATCACTCTCTGACATTCTCTGACACTCTCTGACACTCACAATCACTCTCTGACACTCTCTGGCACCCTCAGACACTCACTATCACTCTCTGACACTCTCTGACACTTACTATCACTCTCTGACATTCTCTGACACTCTCTGACACTCACAATCACTCTCTGACACTCTCTGACACTCACAATCACTCTCTGACACTCTCTGACACTCTCAGACACTCAATATCACTCTCTGACACTCTCTGACACTTACTATCACTCTCTGACATTCTCTGACACTCTCTGACACTCACAATCACTCTCTGACACTCTCCGACACTCACAATCACTCTCTGACACTCTCTGGCACTCTCAGACACTCACTATCACTCTCTGACTTTCTCTGACACTCTCAAACACTCACTATCACTCTCTGACACGCTCTGACACTCTCAGACACTCACTATCACTCTCTGACACTCTCTGACACACTCAGACACTCACTATCACTCTCTGACACTCTCTGACACATTCAGACGCTCAGTATCACTCTCTATCACTCTCTGACACTCTCTGACACTCACTATCACTCTCTGACACTCTCAGACACTCTCAGACACTCACTATCACTCTCTGACACTCTCAGACACTCACTATCACTCTCTGACACTCTCAGACACTCACTATCACTCTCTGACACTCTCTGACACACTCAGACGCTCACTATCACTCTCTATCACTCTCTGACACTCACTATCACTCTCTATCACTCTCTGACACTCTCTGACACTCACTATCACTCTCTGACACTCACTATCACTCTCTGACACTCACTATCACTCTCTGACACTCTCAGACACTCTCTGACACTCACTATCACTCTCTGACACTCTCTGACACTCTCCGACACTCACTATCACTCTCTATCACTCTCTGACACTCTCTGACACTCTCTGACACTCTCAGACGCTCTCAGACACTCACTATCACTCTCTGACACTCTCAGACACTCTCAGACACTCACTATCACTCTCTGACACTCTCTGACACACTCAGACGCTCACTATCACTCTCTATCACTCTCTGACACTCTCAGACACTCTCAGACACTCACTATCACTCTCTGACACTCTCTGACACTCTCAGACACTCACTATCACTCTCTGACACTCACTATCACTCTCTGACACTCTCAGACACTCACTATCACTCTCTATCACTCTCTGACACTCTCTGACACTCTCTGACACTCTCTGACACTCTCAGACACTCTCAGACACTCACTATCACTCTCTGACACTCACTATCACTCTCTGACACTCTCAGACACTCACTATCACTCTCTGACACTCTCTGACACACTCAGACGCTCACTATCACTCTCTATCACTCTCTGACACTCACTATCACTCTCTATCACTCTCTGACACTCTCTGACACTCACTATCACTCTCTGACACTCACTATCACTCTCTGACACTCACTATCACTCTCTGACACTCTCAGACACTCTCTGACACTCACTATCACTCTCTGACACTCTCTGACACTCTCCGACACTCACTATCACTCTCTGACACTCTCTGACACTCTCTGACACTCTCAGACACTCTCAGACACTCACTATCACTCTCTGACACTCTCAGACACTCTCAGACACTCACTATCACTCTCTGACACTCTCTGACACACTCAGACGCTCACTATCACTCTCTATTACTCTCTGACACTCTCAGACACTCTCAGACACTCACTATCACTCTCTGACACTCTCTGACACTCTCAGACACTCACTATCACTCTCTGACACTCACTATCACTCTCTGACACTCTCAGACACTCTCAGACACTCACTATCACTCTCTGACACTCACTATCACTCTCTGACACTCTCAGACACTCACTATCACTCTCTATCACTCTCTGACACTCTCTGACATTCTCTGACACTCTCTGACACTCTCAGACACTCTCAGACACTCACTATCACTCTCTGACACTCTCAGACACTCTCAGACACTCACTATCACTCTCTGACACTCTCTGACACACTCAGACGCTCACTATCACTCTCTATCACTCTCTGACACTCTCAGACACTCACTATCACTCTCTGACACTCTCTGACACACTCAGACGCTCACTATCACTCTCTATCACTCTCTGACACTCTCAGACACTCTCAGACACTCACTATCACTCTCTGACACTCTCTGACACTCTCTGACACTCACTATCACTCTCTGACACTCACTATCACTCTCTGACACTCTCAGTCACTCTCAGACACTCACTATCACTCTCTGACACTCTCTGACACTCTCCGACACTCACTATCCCTCTGTATCAATCTCTGACACTCTCTGACACTCTCTGACACTCACTATCACTCTCTGACACTCTCAGGCACTCTCAGACACTCACTATCACTCTCTGACACTCTCTGACACTCACTATCCCTCTGTATCACTCTCTGACACTCTCAGACACTCTCAGACACTCACTATCACTCTCTGACACTCTCTGACACTCTCTGACACTCACTATCACTCTCTGACACTCTCTGACACTCTCAGACACTCACTATCACTCTCTGACACTCTCTGACACACTCAGACACTCACTATCACTCTCTATCACTCTCTGACACTCTCTGACACTCACTATCACTCTCTGACACTCTCTGACACTCTCTGACACTCACTATCACTCTCTGACACTCTCTGACTCTCACTATCACTCTCTATCACTCTCTGACACTCTCTGACACTCAGTATCACTCTCTGACACTCTCTGACACACTCAGACACTCACTATCACTCTCTATCACTCTCTGACACTCTCTGAAACTCACTATCACTCTCTGACACTCTCAGACACTCTCAGACACTCACTATCACTCTCTGACGCTCTCTGACACTCTCAGACACTCACTATCACTCTCTGACACTCTCTGACACTCCCAGACACTCACTATCACTCTCTGACATTCTCTGACACTCTCTGACACTCACAATCACTCTCTGACACTCTCTGGCACTCTCAGACACTCGCTATCACTCTCTGACACTCTCTGACACTCTCTGACACTCACTATCAATCTCTGAAACTCTCTGACACTCTCAGACACTCACTATCACTCTCTGACACTCTCTGACACTCTCTGACACACTCAGACACTCACTATCACTCTCTATCACTCTCTGACACTCTCTGACACTCACTGACACTCTCTGACACACTCAGACACTCACTATCACTCTCTATCACTCTCTGACACTCTTTGACACTCACTATCACTCTCTGACACTCTCAGACACTCTCAGACACTCACTGTCACTCTCTGACACTCTCTGACACTCTCAGACACTCACTATCACTCTCTATCACTCTCTGACACTCCCAGACACTCACTATCACTCTCTGACATTCTCTGACACTCTCTGACACTCACGATCACTCTCTGACACTCTCTGGCACTCTCAGACACTCACTATCACTCTCTGACACTCTCTGACACTTACTATCACTCTCTGACATTCTCTGACACTCTCTGACACTCACAATCACTCTCTGACACTCTCTGACACTCACAATCACTCTCTGACACTCTCTGACACTCTCAGACACTCACTATCACTCTCTGACACTCTCTGACACTTACTATCTCTCTCTGACATTCTCTGACACTCTCTGACACTCACAATCACTCTCTGACACTCTCTGACACTCACAATCACTCTCTGACACTCTCTGGCACTCTCAGACACTCACTATCACTCTCTGACTTTCTCTGACACTCTCAAACACTCACTATCACTCTCTGACACGCACTGACACTCTCATACACTCACTATCACTCTCTGACACTCTCTGACACGCTCAGACACTCACTATCACTCTCTGACACTCTCTGACACATTCAGACGCTCAGTATCACTCTCTATCACTCTCTGACACTCTCTGACACTCACTATCACTCTCTGACACTCTCAGACACTCTCAGACACTCACTATCACTCTCTGACACTCTCAGACACTCACTATCACTCTCTGACACTCTCTGACACTCTCAGACACTCACTATCACTCTCTGACACACTCAGACGCTCACTATCACTCTCTATCACTCTCTGACACTCACTATCACTCTCTATCACTCTCTGACACTCTCTGACACTCACTATCACTCTCTGACACTCACTATCACTCTCTGACACTCACTATCACTCTCTGACACTCTCAGACACTCTCCGACACTCAGTATCACTCTCTGACACTCTCTGACACTCTCCGACACTCACTATCACTCTCTATCACTCTCTGACACTCTCTGACACTCTCTGACACTCTCAGACACTCTCAGACATTCACTATCACTCTCTGACACTCTCAGACACTCTCAGACACTCACTATCACTCTCTGACACTCTCTGACACACTCAGACGCTCACTATCACTCTCTATCACTCTCTGACACTCTCAGACACTCTCAGACACTCACTATCAATCTCTGACACTCTCTGACACTCTCTGACACTCACTATCACTCTCTGACACTCACTATCACTCTCTGACACTCTCAGACACTCTCAGACACTCACTATCACTCTCTGACACTCTCTGACACTCTCCGACACTCACTATCACTCTCTATCACTCTCTGACACTCTCAGACACTCTCAGACACTCACTATCACTCTCTGACACTCTCTGACACTCTCCGACACTCACTATCACTCTCTATCACTCTCTGACACTCTCTGACACTCTCTGACACTCACTATCACTCTCTGACACTCTCAGACACTCTCAGACACTCACTATCACTCTCTGACACTCTCTGACATTCACTATCACTCTCTGACACTCTCTGACACTCTCAGACACTCAGTATCACTCTCTGACACTCTCTGACACTCTCCGACACTCACTATCACTCTCTATCACTCTCTGACACTCTCTGACACTCTCTGACACTCACTATCAATCTCTGACACTCTCAGACACTCTCAGACACTCACTATCACTCTCTGACACTCTCTGACACTCACTATCACTCTCTGACACTCTCAGACACTCTCAGACACTCACTATCACTCTCTGACACTCTCTGACACTCTCTGACACTCACTATCACTCTCTGACACCCTCTGACACTCTCAGACACTCACTATCACTCTCTGACACTCTCTGACACACTCAGACACTCACTATCACTCTCTATCACTCTCTGACACTCTCTGACACTCACTATCACACTCTGACACTCTCAGACACTCTCAGACACTCACTATCACTCTCTGACACTCACTATCACTCTCTGACACTCTCAGACACTCTCAGCCACTCACTATCACTCTCTGACACTCTCTGACACTCACTATCACTCTCTGACACTCTCTGACACTCTCTGACACTCACTATCACTCTCTGACACTCTCAGACACTCTCAGCCACTCACTATCACTCTCTGACACTCTCTGACACTCACTATCACTCTCTGACACTCTCTGAAACTCTCTGACACTCACTATCACTCTCTGACACTCTCAGACTCTCTCAGCCACTCACTATCACTCTCTGACACTCTCAGACACTCTCAGACACTCACTATCACTCTCTGACACTCACTATCACTCTCTGACACTCTCAGACACTCTCAGCCACTCACTATCACTCTCTGACACTCTCTGACACTCACTATCACTCTCTGACACTCTCTGACACTCTCTGACACTCACTATCACTCTCTGACACTCTCAGACACTCTCAGCCACTCACTATCACTCTCTGACACTCTCTGACACTCACTATCACTCTCTGACACTCTCTGAAACTCTCTGACACTCACTATCACTCTCTGACACTCTCAGACTCTCTCAGCCACTCACTATCACTCTCTGACACTCTCAGACACTCTCAGACACTCACTATCACTCTCTGACACTCTCTGACACTCTCTGACACTCACTATCACTCTCTGACACTCACTATCACTCTCTGACACTCCCAGACACTCTCAGACACTCACTATCACTCTCTGACACTCTCTGACACTCTCAGGCACTCACTATCACTCTCTATCACTCTCTGACACTCTCTGACACTCACTATCACTCTCTATCACTCTCTGACACTCTCTGACACTCACTATCACTCTCTGACACTCTCTGACACTCTCAGACACTCACTATCACTCTCTATCACTCTCTGAAACACTCTGACACTCACTATCACTCTCTGACACTCTCTGAAACACTCTGACACTCACTATCACTCTCTGACACTCTCAGACACTCTCAGCCACTCACTATCACTCTCTGACACTCTCTGACACTCACTATCACTCTCTGACACTCTCTGAAACTCTCTGACACTCACAATCACTCTCTGACACTCTCTGACACTCACAATCACTCTCTGACACTCTCTGGCACTCTCAGACACTCACTATCACTCTCTGACTTTCTCTGACACTCTCAAACACTCACTATCACTCTCTGACACGCACTGACACTCTCATACACTCACTATCACTCTCTGACACTCTCTGACACGCTCAGACACTCACTATCACTCTCTGACACTCTCTGACACATTCAGACGCTCAGTATCACTCTCTATCACTCTCTGACACTCTCTGACACTCACTATCACTCTCTGACACTCTCAGACACTCTCAGACACTCACTATCACTCTCTGACACTCTCAGACACTCACTATCACTCTCTGACACTCTCTGACACTCTCAGACACTCACTATCACTCTCTGACACTCTCTGACACACTCAGACGCTCACTATCACTCTCTATCACTCTCTGACACTCACTATCACTCTCTATCACTCTCTGGCACTCTCTGACACTCACTATCACTCTCTGACACTCACTATCACTCTCTGACACTCACTATCACTCTCTGACACTCTCAGACACTCTCCGACACTCAGTATCACTCTCTGACACTCTCTGACACTCTCCGACACTCACTATCACTCTCTATCACTCTCTGACACTCTCTGACACTCTCTGACACTCTCTGACACTCTCAGACACTCTCAGACACTCACTATCACTCTCTGACACTCTCTGACACACTCAGACGCTCACTATCACTCTCTATCACTCTCTGACACTCTCAGACACTCTCAGACACTCACTATCACTCTCTGACACTCTCTGACACTCTCTGACACTCACTATCACTCTCTGACACTCACTATCACTCTCTGACACTCTCAGACACTCTCAGACACTCACTATCACTCTCTGACACTCTCTGACACTCTCCGACACTCACTATCACTCTCTATCACTCTCTGACACTCTCAGACACTCTCAGACACTCACTATCACTCTCTGACACTCTCTGACACTCTCCGACACTCACTATCACTCTCTATCACTCTCTGACACTCTCTGACACTCTCTGACACTCACTATCACTCTCTGACACTCTCAGACACTCTCAGACACTCACTATCACTCTCTGACACTCTCTGACATTCACTATCACTCTCTGACACTCTCTGACACTCTCAGACACTCAGTATCACTCTCTGACACTCTCTGACACTCTCCGACACTCACTATCACTCTCTATCACTCTCTGACACTCTCTGACACTCTCTGACACTCACTATCACTCTCTGACACTCTCAGACACTCTCAGACACTCACTATCACTCTCTGACACTCTCTGACACTCACTATCACTCTCTGACACTCTCAGACACTCTCAGACACTCACTATCACTCTCTGACACTCTCTGACACTCTCTGACACTCACTATCACTCTCTGACACCCTCTGACACTCTCAGACACTCACTATCACTCTCTGAAACTCTCTGACACACTCAGACACTCACTATCACTCTCTATCACTCTCTGACACTCTCTGACACTCACTATCACACTCTGACACTCTCAGACACTCTCAGACACTCACTATCACTCTCTGACACTCACTATCACTCTCTGACACTCTCAGACACTCTCAGCCACTCACTATCACTCTCTGACACTCTCTGACACTCACTATCACTCTCTGACACTCTCTGAAACTCTCTGACACTCACTATCACTCTCTGACACTCTCAGACACTCTCAGCCACTCACTATCACTCTCTGACACTCTCTGACACTCACTATCACTCTCTGACACTCTCTGAAACTCTCTGACACTCACTATCACTCTCTGACACTCTCAGACTCTCTCAGCCACTCACTATCACTCTCTGACACTCTCAGACACTCTCAGACACTCACTATCACTCTCTGACACTCTCTGACACTCTCTGACACTCACTATCACTCTCTGACACTCACTATCACTCTCTGACACTCCCAGACAATCTCAGACACTCACTATCACTCTCTGACACTCTCTGACACTCTCAGGCACTCACTATCACTCTCTATCACTCTCTGACACTCTCTGACACTCACTATCACTCTCTATCACTCTCTGACACTCTCTGACACTCACTATCACTCTCTGACACTCTCTGACACTCTCAGACACTCACTATCACTCTCTATCACTCTCTGAAACACTCTGACACTCACTATCACTCTCTGACACTCTCAGACACTCTCAGCCACTCACTATCACTCTCTGACACTCTCTGACACTCACTATCACTCTCTGACACTCTCTGAAACTCTCTGACACTCACTATCACTCTCTGACACTCTCTGACACTCTCTGACACTCACTATCACTCTCTGACACTCACTATCACTCTCTGACACTCCCAGACACTCTCAGACACTCACTATCACTCTCTGACACTCTCTGACACTCTCAGACAGTCACTATCACTCTCTATCACTCTCTGACACTCTCTGACACTCACTATCACTCTCTTTCACTCTCTGACACTCTCTGACACTCACTATCACTCTCTGACACTCTCAGACACTCTCAGCCACTCACTATCACTCTCTGACACTCTCTGACACTCTCTGACACTCACTATCACTCTCTGACACTCACTATCACTCTCTGACACTCCCAGACACTCTCAGACACTCACTATCACTCTCTGACACTCTCTGACACTCTCAGACAATCACTATCACTCTCTATCACTCTCTGACACTCTCTGACACTCACTATCACTCTCTGATACTCTCTGACAATCTCAGACTCTCACTATCACTCTCTATCACTCGCTGACACACTCAGACACTCACTATCACTCTCTGACACTCTCTGACACTCACTGACTCTCTCAGACACTCACTATCACTCTCTGACACTCTATGACTCTCACTATCACTCTCAGACACACTCTGACACACTCAGACCCTCACTATCACTCTCTGACACTCTCTGACACACTCAGATACTCACTATCACTCTCTGACACTCTCTGACACTCTCAGACACTCACTATCACTCTCTGACACTCTCTGACACTCTCAGACACTCACTATCACTCTCTGACACTCTCAGACACTCACTCTCACTCTCTGACACTCTCTGACACTCTCAGACACTCACTATCACTCTCTGACACTCCTGACACTCTCAGACACTCACTATCACTCTGTATCACTCTCTGACACTCTCTGACACTCACCATCACTCTCTATCACTCTCTGACACTCACTATCACTCTCTGACACTCTTTGACACTCTCAGAAACTCACTATCACTCTCTGACACTCACTATCACTCTCTGACACTCTCAGACACTCACTATCACTCTCTGACACTCTCTGACACTCACCATCACTCTCTATCACTCTCTGAAACTCTCTGACACTCACTATCACTCTCTGACACTCTCTGACACTCTCAGACACTCACTTTCACTCTCTGACACTCTCTGACACTCTCAGATACTCACTATCACTCTCTGACACTCTCTGACACTCTCAGATACTCACTATCACTCTCTGACACTGGCTGACAATCTCATACTCTCACTATCACTCTCTGACACTCTCTGACACTCACTATCACTCTCTGACACTCTCTGACACTCCCAGACACTCACTATCACTCTCTGACATTCTCTGACACTCTCTGACACTCACAATCACTCTCTGACACTCTCTGACACTCTCAGACTCTCACTATCACTCTCTATCACTCTCTGACACTTTCTGACACTCACTATCACTCTCTGACACTCTCTGACACTCCCAGACACTCACTATCACTCTCTGACATTCTCTGACACTCTCTGACACTCACAATCACTCTCTGACACTCTCTGACACTCTCAGACACTCACTATCACTCTCTGACACTCTCAGACACTCACTATCACTCTCTGACACTCTCAGACACTCACTATCACTCTCTGACTTTCTCTGACACTCTCAAACACTCACTATCACTCTCTGACACTCTCAGACACTCACTATCACTCTCTGACACTATCTGACACTCTCAGACACTCACTATCACTCTCTGACACTCTCTGACACACTCAGACACTCACTATCACTCTCTATCCCTCTCTGACACTCTCTGACACTCACTATCACTCTCTGACACTCTCAGACACTCACTATCACTCTCTGACACTCTCTGACACTCTCAGACACTCACTATCACTCTCTGGCATTCTCTGACACTCTCAAACACTCACTAAAACTCTCTGACACTATCTGACACACTCAGACACTCACTATCACTCTCTGACACTCTCTGACACACTCAGACACTCACTATCACTCTCTATCCCTCTCTGACACTCTCTGACACTCACTATCACTCTCTGACACTCTCAGACACTCACTATCACTCTCTGACACTCTCTGACACTCTCAGACACTCACTATCACTCTCTGACATTCTCTGACACTCTCAAACACTCACTAAAACTCTCTGACACTCTCTGACACTCTCAGACATTCACTCTCACTCTCAGACACTCAATATCACTCTCTGACACTCTCTGACACTCTCAGACACTCACTATCACTCTCTGATACTCTGTGACACTCACCATCACTCTCTATCACTCTCTGAAACTCTCTGACACTCACTATCACTCTCTGACATTCTCAGACACTCACTATCACTCTCTGACACTCTCTGACACTCACCATCACTCTCTATCACTCTCTGAAACTCTCTGACACTCACTATCACTCTCTGACACTCTCTGACACTCTCAGACACTCACTTTCACTCTCTGTCACTCTCTGTCACTCACAGTCACTCTCTATCACTCTCTGAAACTCTCTGACACTCACTATCACTCTCTGACACTCTCTGACACTCTCAGACACTCACTTTCACTCTCTGTCACTCTCTGACACTCTCAGATACTCACTATCACTCTCTGACACTGTCTGACACACTCAGATACTCACTATCACTCTCTGACACTCTCTGACACTCACTATCACTCTCTGACACTCTCTGACACTCCCAGACACTCACTATCACTCTCTGACATTCTCTGACACTCTCTGGCACTCACAATCACTCTCTGACACTCTCAGACTCTCACTATCTCTCTCTATCACTCTCTGACACTCTCTGACACTCACTATCACTCTCTGACACTCTCTGACACTCCCAGACACTCACTATCACTCTCTGACATTCTCTGACACTCTCTGACACTCACAATCACTCTCTGACACTCTCTGACACTCTCAGACACTCACTATCACTCTCTGACACTCTCAGACACTCACTATCACTCTCTGACACTCTCAGACACTCACTATCACTCTCTATCACTCTCTGACACACTCAGACACACACTATCACTCTCTATCACTCTCTGACACTCTCTGACACTCACTATCACTCTCTGACACTCTCTGACACTCTCAGACACTCACTATCACTCTCTGACACTCTCTGACACTCTCAGACACTCACAATCACTCTCTGACATTCTCTGACACTCTCTGACACTCACAATCACTCTCTGACACTCTCTGACACTCTCAGACACTCACTATCACTCTCTGACACTCTCAGACACTCACTATCACTCTCTATCACTCTCTGACACACTCAGACACACACTATCACTCTCTATCACTCTCTGACACTCTCTGACACTCACTATCACTCTCTGACACTCTCTGACACTCTCAGACACTCACTATCACTCTCTGACACTCTCTGACACTCTCAGACACTCACTATCTGTCTCTATCACTCTCGGACACTCGCAGACACTCACTATCACTCTCTGACATTCTCTGACACTCTCTGACTCTCACAATCACTCTCTGACACTCTCTGACACTCTCATCACCCACTATCACTCTCTGACATTCTCTGACAATCTCAAACACTCACTATCACTCTCTGACACTCTCAGGCACTCACTATCACTCTCTGACACTCTCTGACACTCTCAGACACTCACTATCACTCTCTGACACTCTCTGACACACTCAGACACTGACTATCACTCTCTATCACTCTCTGACACTCTCTGACACTCACTATCACTCTCTGACACTCTCTGACACTCTCAGAGACTCACTATCACTCTCTGACACTCTCTGACACTCTCAGACACTCACTATCACTCTCTGACATTCTCTGACACTCTCAAACACTCACTATCACTCTCTGACACTCTCTGACACTCTCAGACACTCACTGTCACTGTCTGACACTCTCTGACACTCTCAGACACTCACTATCACTCTCTGACACTCACTATCACTCTCTGACACTCTCAGACACTCACTCTCACTCTCTGACACTCTCAGACAATCACTATCAATCTCTGACACTCTCTGACACTCTCAGACACTCACTATCACTCTCTGATACTCTCTGACACTCTCAGACTCTCACTATCACTCTCTATCACTCTCTGACACTCTCTGACACTCACTATCATTCTCTGACACTCTCTGACACTCCCAGACACTCACTATCACTCTCTGACATTCTCTGACACTCTCTGACACTCACAATCACTCTCTGACACTCTCTGACACTCTCAGACACTCACTATCACTCTCTGACATTCTCTGACACTCTCAAACACTCACTATCACTCTCTGACACTCTCTGACACTCTCAGACACTCACTGTCACTCTCTGACACTCTCTGACACTCTCAGACACCCACTATCACACTCTGACACTCTCAGACACTCACTATCACTCTCTGACACTCTCAGACACTCACTATGACTCTCTGACACTCTCTGACACTCTCAGACACTCACTATCACTCTCTGACACTCTCAGACACTCACAATCACTCTCTGACACTCTCAGACACTCTCAGCCACTCACTATCACTCTCTGACGCTCTCTGAAACTCTCAGACACTCACTATCACTCTCTGACACTCTCTGACACTCCCAGACACTCACTATCACTCTCTGACATTCTCTGACACTCTCTGACACTCACAATCACTCTCTGACACTCTCTGGCACTCTCAGACACTCACAATCACTCTCTGACACTCTCTGACACTCTCTGACACTCTCAGACACTCACTGTCACTCTCTGACACTCTCTGACACTCTCAGACACCCACTATCACACTCTGACACTCTCAGACACTCACTATCACTCTCTGACACTCTCTGACACTCTCAGACACCCACTATCACACTCTGACACTCTCAGACACTCACTATCAATCTCTGACACTCTCAGACACTCACTATCACTCTCTGACACTCTCTGGCACTCTCAGACACTCACTATCACTCTCTGACATTCTCTGACACTCTCAAACACTCACTATCACTCTCTGACACTCTCAGACACTCACTATCACTCTCTGACGCTCTCTGACACTCTCAGACACGCACTATCACTCTCTGACACTCTCTGACACTCCCAGACACTCACTATCACTCTCTGACATTCTCTGACACTCTCTGACACTCACAATCACTCTCTGACACTCTCTGGCACTCTCAGACACTCACAATCACTCTCAGACACTCTCTGACACTCTCTGACACTCACTATCACTCTCTGACAATCTCTGACACACTCAGACACTCACTATCACTCTCTATCACTCTCTGACACTCTCAGACACTCACTATCACTCTCTGACACTCTCGGACACACTCAGACACTCACTATCACTCTCTATCACTCTTTGACACTCTCTGACACTCACTATCACTCTCTGACACTCTCTGACACTCTCAGACACTCACTATCACTCTCTGACACTCTCAGACACTCACTATCACTCTCTGACACTCTCAGACACTCACTATCACTCTCTGACACTCTCAGACACTCTCTGACACTCACTATCACTCTCTGACACTCTCTGGCACTCTCTGACACTCACTATCACTCTCTGACATTCTCTGACACTCTCAAACACTCACTATCACTCTCTGACACTCTCAGACACTCACTATCACTCTCTGACGCTCTCTGACACTCTCAGACACTCACTATCACTCTCTGACACTCTCTGACAATCCCAGACACTCATTATCACTCTCTGACATTCTCTGACACTCTCTGACACTCACAATCACTCTCTGACACTCTCTGGCACTCTCAGACACTCACTATCACTCTCTGACACTCTCTGATACTCTCTGACACTCACTATCACTCTCTGACACTCTCTGACACACTCAGACACTCACTATCACTCTCTATCACTCTCTGACACTCTCAGACACTCACTATCACTCTCTGACACTCTCTGACGCACTCAGACACTCACTATCACTCTCTATCACTCTCTGACACTCTCAGACACTCACTATCACTCTCTGACACTCTCAGACACTCACTATCACTCTCTGACATTCTCAGACACTCTCAGACACTCACTGTCACTCTCTGACACTCACAATCACTCTCTGACACTCTCTGGCACTCTCAGACACTCACTATCACTCTCTGACACTCTCTGACACTCTCTGACACTCACTATCACTCTCTGAAACTCTCTGACACTCTCAGACACTCACTTTCACTCTCTGACACACTCAGACACTCACTATCACTCTCTATCACTCTCTGACACTCTCTGACACTCACTGACACTCTCTGACACACTCAGACTCTCACTATCACTCTCTATCACTCTCTGACACTCTCTGACACTCACTATCACTCTCTGACACTCTCTGACACTCTCAGACACTCACTATCACTCTCTGACACTCTCAGACACTCACTATCAATCTCTGACACTCTCTGACACTCCCAGACACTCACTATCACTCTCTGACATTCTCTGACACTCTCTGACACTCACAATCACTCTCTATCACTCTCTGGCACTCTCAGACACTCACTATCACTCTCTGACACTCTCTGACACTCTCTGACACTCACTATCACTCTCTGACACTCTCTGACACACTCAGACCCTCACTATCACTCTCTATCACTCTCTGACACTCTCAGACACTCACTATCACTCTCTGACACTCTCTGACACACTCAGACACTCACTATCACTCTCTATCACTCTCTGACACTCACTATCACTCTCTGACACTCTCAGACACTCACTATCACTCTCTGACACTCTCTGACACTCTCTGACACTCACAATCACTCTCTGACATTCTCTGACACTCTCTGACACTCACAATCACTCTCTGACACTCTCTGACACTCTCAGACACTCACTATCACTCTCTGACACTCTCAGACACTCACTATCACTCTCTGACACTCTCTGACACTCACTATCACTCTCTGACACTCTCTGACACTCTCAGACACTCACTATCACTCTCTGACACTCTCTGACACTCTCAGACACTCACTATCACTCTCTGACATTCTCTGACACTCTCAAACACTCACTATCACTCTCTGACACTCTCTGACACTCTCAGACACTCACTGTCACTGTCTGACACTCTCTGACACTCTCAGACACTCACTATCACTCTCTGACACTCACTATCACTCTCTGACACTCTCAGACACTCACTCTCACTCTCTGACACTCTCAGACAATCACTATCAATCTCTGACACTCTCTGACACTCTCAGACACTCACTATCACTCTCTGATACTCTCTGACACTCTCAGACTCTCACTATCACTCTCTATCACTCTCTGACACTCTCTGACACTCACTATCATTCTCTGACACTCTCTGACACTCCCAGGCACTCACTATCACTCTCTGACATTCTCTGACACTCTCTGACACTCACAATCACTCTCTGACACTCTCTGACACTCTCAGACACTCACTATCACTCTCTGACATTCTCTGACACTCTCAAACACTCACTATCACTCTCTGACACTCTCTGACACTCTCAGACACTCACTGTCACTCTCTGACACTCTCTGACACTCTCAGACACCCACTATCACACTCTGACACTCTCAGACACTCACTATCACTCTCTGACACTCTCAGACACTCACTATGACTCTCTGACACTCTCTGACACTCTCAGACACTCACTATCACTCTCTGACACTCTCAGACACTCTCAGACACTCACTATCACTCTCTGACATTCTCTGACACTCTCAAACACTCACTATCACTCTCTGACACTCTCTGACACTCTCAGACACTCACTGTCACTCTCTGACACTCTCTGACACTCTCAGACACCCACTATCACACTCTGACACTCTCAGACACTCACTATCACTCTCTGACACTCTCAGACACTCACTATGACTCTCTGACACTCTCTGACACTCTCAGACACTCACTATCACTCTCTGACACTCTCAGACACTCACAATCACTCTCTGACACTCTCTGACACTCTCAGACACTCACTATCACTCTCTGACACTCTCAGACACTCACAATCACTCTCTGACACTCACAGACACTCTCAGACACTCACTATCACTCTCTGACGCTCTCTGAAACTCTCAGACACTCACTATCACTCTCTGACACTCTCTGACACTCCCAGACACTCACTATCACTCTCTGACATTCTCTGACACTCTCTGACACTCACAATCACTCTCTGACACTCTCTGGCACTCTCAGACACTCACTATCACTCTCTGACACTCTCTGACACTCTCTGACACTCTCAGACACTCACTGTCACTCTCTGACACTCTCTGACACTCTCAGACACCCACTATCACACTCTGACACTCTCAGACACTCACTATCACTCTCTGACACTCTCTGACACTCACAATCACTCTCTGACACTCTCTGGCACTCTCAGACACTCACAATCACTCTCAGACACTCTCTGACACTCTCTGACACTCACTATCACTCTCTGACACTCTCTGACACACTCAGACACTCACTATCACTCTCTATCACTCTCTGACACTCTCAGACACTCACTATCACTCTCTGACACTCTCGGACACACTCAGACACTCACTATCACTCTCTATCACTCTTTGACACTCTCTGACACTCACTATCACTCTCTGACACTCTCTGACACTCTCTGACACTCACTATCACTCTCTGACACTCTCAGACACTCACTATCACTCTCTGACACTCTCAGACACTCTCTGACACTCACTATCACTCTCTGACACTCTCTGGCACTCTCTGACACTCACTATCACTCTCTGACATTCTCTGACACTCTCAAACACTCACTATCACTCTCTGACACTCTCAGACACTCACTATCACTCTCTGACGCTCTCTGACACTCTCAGACACTCACTATCACTCTCTGACACTCTCTGACAATCCCAGACACTCATTATCACTCTCTGACATTCTCTGACACTCTCTGACACTCACAATCACTCTCTGACACTCTCTGGCACTCTCAGACACTCACTATCACTCTCTGACACTCTCTGACACTCTCTGACACTCACTATCACTCTCTGACACTCTCTGACACACTCAGACACTCACTATCACTCTCTATCACTCTCTGACACTCTCAGACACTCACTATCACTCTCTGACACTCTCTGACGCACTCAGACACTCACTATCACTCTCTATCACTCTCTGACACTCTCAGACACTCACTATCACTCTCTGACACTCTCAGACACTCACTATCACTCTCTGACATTCTCAGACACTCTCAGACACTCACTGTCACTCTCTGACACTCACAATCACTCTCTGACACTCTCTGGCACTCTCAGACACTCACTATCACTCTCTGACACTCTCTGACACTCTCTGACACTCACTATCACTCTCTGAAACTCTCTGACACTCTCAGACACTCACTTTCACTCTCTGACACACTCAGACACTCACTATCACTCTCTATCACTCTCTGACACTCTCTGACACTCACTGACACTCTCTGACACACTCAGACTCTCACTATCACTCTCTATCACTCTCTGACACTCTCTGACACTCACTATCACTCTCTGACACTCTCTGACACTCTCAGACACTCACTATCACTCTCTGACACTCTCAGACACTCACTATCAATCTCTGACACTCTCTGACACTCCCAGACACTCACTATCACTCTCTGACATTCTCTGACACTCTCTGACACTCACAATCACTCTCTATCACTCTCTGGCACTCTCAGACACTCACTATCACTCTCTGACACTCTCTGACACTCTCTGACACTCACTATCACTCTCTGACACTCTCTGACACACTCAGACCCTCACTATCACTCTCTATCACTCTCTGACACTCTCAGACACTCACTATCACTCTCTGACACTCTCTGACACACTCAGACACTCACTATCACTCTCTATCACTCTCTGACACTCACTATCACTCTCTGACACTCTCAGACACTCACTATCACTCTCTGACACTCTCAGACACTCACTATCACTCTCTGACACTCTCTGACACTCTCAGACACTCACTGTCACTCTCTGACACTCACTGTCACTCTCTAACACTCACAATCACTCTCTGACACTCTCTGGCACTCTCAGACACTCACTATCACTCTCTGACACTCTCTGACACTCTCTGACACTCACTATCACTCTCTGAAAATCTCTGACACTCTCAGACACTCACTATCACTCTCTGACACTCTCTGACACACTCAGACACTCACTATCACTCTCTATCACTCTCTGACACTCTCTGACACTCACTGACACTCTCTGACACACTAAGACACTCACTATCACTCTCTATCACTCTCTGACACTCTCTGACACTCACTATCACTCTCTGACACTCTCAGACACTCACTATCACTCTCTGACACTCTCTGACACTCCCAGACACTCACTATCACTCTCTGACATTCTCTGACACTCTCTGACACTCACAATCACTCTCTATCACTCTCTGGCACTCTCAGACACTCACTATCACTCTCTGACACTCTCTGACACTCTCTGACACTCACTATCACTCTCTGACACTCTCTGACACACTCAGACACTCACTATCACTCTCTATCACTCTCTGACACTCTCAGACACTCACTATCACTCTCTGACTTTCTCTGACACTCTCAAACACTCACTATCAATCTCTGACACTCTCAGACACTCACTATCACTCTCTGACACTATCTGACACTCTCAGACACTCACTATCACTCTCTGACACTCTCTGACACACTCAGACACTCACTATCACTCTCTATCCCTCTCTGACACTCTCTGACACTCACTATCACTCTCTGACACTCTCAGACACTCACTATCACTCTCTGACACTCTCTGACACTCTCAGACACTCACTATCACTCTCTGACATTCTCTGACACTCTCAAACACTCACTAAAACTCTCTGACACTCTCTGACACTCTCAGACAGTCACTGTCACACTCTGACACTCTCTGACACTCTCAGACACTCACTATCACTGTCTGACACTCTCAGACATTCACTCTCACTCTCTGACACTCTCAGACACTCAATATCACTCTCTGACACTCTCTGACACTCTCAGACACTCACTATCACTCTCTGATACTCTGTGACACTCACCATCACTCTCTATCACTCTCTGAAACTCTCTGACACTCACTATCACTCTCTGACACTCTCAGACACTCACTATCACTCTCTGACACTCTCTGACACTCACCATCACTCTCTATCACTCTCTGAAACTCTCTGACACTCACTATCACTCTCTGACACTCTCTGACACTCTCAGACACTCACTTTCACTCTCTGTCACTCTCTGTCACTCACCATCACTCTCTATCACTCTCTGAAACTCTCTGACACTCACTATCACTCTCTGACACTCTCTGACACTCTCAGACACTCACTTTCACTCTCTGTCACTCTCTGACACTCTCAGATACTCACTATCACTCTCTGACACTCTCTGACACACTCAGATACTCACTATCACTCTCTGACACTCTCTGACACTCACTATCACTCTCTGACACTCTCTGACACTCCCAGACACTCACTATCACTCTCTGACATTCTCTGACACTCTCTGGCACTCACAATCACTCTCTGACACTCTCAGACTCTCACTATCTCTCTCTATCACTCTCTGACACTCTCTGACACTCACTATCACTCTCTGACACTCTCTGACACTCCCAGACACTCACTATCACTCTCTGACATTCTCTGACACTCTCTGACACTCACAATCACTCTCTGACATTCTCTGACACTCTCTGACACTCACAATCACTCTCTGACACTCTCTGACACTCTCAGACACTCACTATCACTCTCTGACACTCTCAGTCACTCACTATCACTCTCTGACACTCTCAGACACTCACTATCACTCTCTATCACTCTCTGACACACTCAGACACACACTATCACTCTCTATCACTCTCTGACACTCTCTGACACTCACTATCACTCTCTGACACTCTCAGACACTCACTATCACTCTCTGACACTCTCTGACACTCTCAGACACTCACAATCACTCTCTGACATTCTCTGACACTCTCTGACACTCACAATCACTCTCTGACACTCTCTGACACTCTCAGACACTCTCAGCCACTCACTATCACTCTCTGACGCTCTCTGAAACTCTCAGACACTCACTATCACTCTCTGACACTCTCTGACACTCCCAGACACTCACTATCACTCTCTGACATTCTCTGACACTCTCTGACACTCACAATCACTCTCTGACACTCTCTGGCACTCTCAGACACTCACTATCACTCTCTGACACTCTCTGACACTCTCTGACACTCTCAGACACTCACTGTCACTCTCTGACACTCTCTGACACTCTCAGACACTCACTATCACTCTCTGACACTCTCAGACACCCACTATCACACTCTGACACTCTCAGACACTCACTATCAATCTCTGACACTCTCAGACACTCACTATCACTCTCTGACACTCTCTGGCACTCTCAGACACTCACTATCACTCTCTGACATTCTCTGACACTCTCAAACACTCACTATCACTCTCTGACACTCTCAGACACTCACTATCACTCTCTGACGCTCTCTGACACTCTCAGACACGCACTATCACTCTCTGACACTCTCTGACACTCCCAGACACTCACTATCACTCTCTGACATTCTCTGACACTCTCTGACACTCACAATCACTCTCTGACACTCTCTGGCACTCTCAGACACTCACAATCACTCTCAGACACTCTCTGACACTCTCTGACACTCACTATCACTCTCTGACACTCTCTGACACACTCAGACACTCACTATCACTCTCTATCACTCTCTGACACTCTCAGACACTCACTATCACTCTCTGACACTCTCGGACACACTCAGACACTCACTATCACTCTCTATCACTCTTTGACACTCTCTGACACTCACTATCACTCTCTGACACTCTCTGACACTCTCAGACACTCACTATCACTCTCTGACACTCTCAGACACTCACTATCACTCTCTGACACTCACTATCACTCTCTGACACTCTCAGACACTCTCTGACACTCACTATCACTCTCTGACACTCTCTGGCACTCTCTGACACTCACTATCACTCTCTGACATTCTCTGACACTCTCAAACACTCACTATCACTCTCTGACACTCTCAGACACTCACTATCACTCTCTGACGCTCTCTGACACTCTCAGACACTCACTATCACTCTCTGACACTCTCTGACAATCCCAGACACTCATTATCACTCTCTGACATTCTCTGACACTCTCTGACACTCACAATCACTCTCTGACACTCTCTGGCACTCTCAGACACTCACTATCACTCTCTGACACTCTCTGATACTCTCTGACACTCACTATCACTCTCTGACACTCTCTGACACACTCAGACACTCACTATCACTCTCTATCACTCTCTGACACTCTCAGACACTCACTATCACTCTCTGACACTCTCTGACGCACTCAGACACTCACTATCACTCTCTATCACTCTCTGACACTCTCAGACACTCACTATCACTCTCTGACACTCTCTGACACTCACTATCACTCTCTGACATTCTCAGACACTCTCAGACACTCACTGTCACTCTCTGACACTCACAATCACTCTCTGACACTCTCTGGTACTCTCAGACACTCACTATCACTCTCTGACACTCTCTGACACTCTCTGACACTCACTATCACTCTCTGAAACTCTCTGACACTCTCAGACACTCACTTTCACTCTCTGACACACTCAGACACTCACTATCACTCTCTATCACTCTCTGACACTCTCTGACACTCACTGACACTCTCTGACACACTCAGACTCTCACTATCACTCTCTATCACTCTCTGACACTCTCTGACACTCACTATCACTCTCTGACACTCTCTGACACTCTCAGACACTCACTATCACTCTCTGACACTCTCAGACACTCACTATCAATCTCTGACACTCTCTGACACTCCCAGACACTCACTATCACTCTCTGACATTCTCTGACACTCTCTGACACTCACAATCACTCTCTATCACTCTCTGGCACTCTCAGACACTCACTATCACTCTCTGACACTCTCTGACACTCTCTGACACTCACTATCACTCTCTGACACTCTCTGACACACTCAGACCCTCACTATCACTCTCTATCACTCTCTGACACTCTCAGACACTCACTATCACTCTCTGACACTCTCTGACACACTCAGACACTCACTATCACTCTCTATCACTCTCTGACACTCACTATCACTCTCTGACACTCTCAGACACTCACTATCACTCTCTGACACTCTCTGACACTCTCTGACACTCACAATCACTCTCTGACATTCTCTGACACTCTCTGACACTCACAATCACTCTCTGACACTCTCTGACACTCTCAGACACTCACTATCACTCTCTGACACTCTCAGACACTCACTATCACTCTCTGACACTCTCTGACACTCACTATCACTCTCTGACACTCTCTGACACTCTCAGACACTCACTATCACTCTCTGACACTCTCTGACACTCTCAGACACTCACTATCACTCTCTGACATTCTCTGACACTCTCAAACACTCACTATCACTCTCTGACACTCTCTGACACTCTCAGACACTCACTGTCACTGTCTGACACTCTCTGACACTCTCAGACACTCACTATCACTCTCTGACACTCACTATCACTCTCTGACACTCTCAGACACTCACTCTCACTCTCTG
Organism: Heterodontus francisci; assembly: GCF_036365525.1. NCBI lineage: Eukaryota > Metazoa > Chordata > Chondrichthyes > Heterodontiformes > Heterodontidae > Heterodontus > Heterodontus francisci. The sequence continues at coordinate 1,148,332 of NW_027140445.1, read as the reverse complement.
ACACTCTCAGACAATCACTATCAATCTCTGACACTCTCTGACACTCTCAGACACTCACTATCACTCTCTGATACTCTCTGACACTCTCAGACTCTCACTATCACTCTCTATCACTCTCTGACACTCTCTGACACTCACTATCATTCTCTGACACTCTCTGACACTCCCAGGCACTCACTATCACTCTCTGACATTCTCTGACAATCTCTGACACTCACAATCACTCTCTGACACTCTCTGACACTCTCAGACACTCACTATCACTCTCTGACATTCTCTGACACTCTCAAACACTCACTATCACTCTCTGACACTCTCTGACACTCTCAGACACTCACTGTCACTCTCTGACACTCTCTGACACTCTCAGACACCCACTATCACACTCTGACACTCTCAGACACTCACTATCACTCTCTGACACTCTCAGACACTCACTATGACTCTCTGACACTCTCTGACACTCTCAGACACTCACTATCACTCTCTGACACTCTCAGACACTCTCAGACACTCACTATCACTCTCTGACATTCTCTGACACTCTCAAACACTCACTATCACTCTCTGACACTCTCTGACACTCTCAGACACTCACTGTCACTCTCTGACACTCTCTGACACTCTCAGACACCCACTATCACACTCTGACACTCTCAGACACTCACTATCACTCTCTGACACTCTCAGACACTCACTATGACTCTCTGACACTCTCTGACACTCTCAGACACTCACTATCACTCTCTGACACTCTCAGACACTCACAATCACTCTCTGACACTCTCAGACACTCTCAGACACTCACTATCACTCTCTGACGCTCTCTGAAACTCTCAGACACTCACTATCACTCTCTGACACTCTCTGACACTCCCAGACACTCACTATCACTCTCTGACATTCTCTGACACTCTCTGACACTCACAATCACTCTCTGACACTCTCTGGCACTCTCAGACACTCACTATCACTCTCTGACACTCTCTGACACTCTCTGACACTCTCAGACACTCACTGTCACTCTCTGACACTCTCTGACACTCTCAGACACCCACTATCACACTCTGACACTCTCAGACACTCACTATCACTCTCTGACACTCTCTGACACTCACAATCACTCTCTGACACTCTCTGGCACTCTCAGACACTCACAATCACTCTCAGACACTCTCTGACACTCTCTGACACTCACTATCACTCTCTGACACTCTCTGACACACTCAGACATTCACTATCACTCTCTATCACTCTCTGACACTCTCAGACACTCACTATCACTCTCTGACACTCTCGGACACACTCAGACACTCACTATCACTCTCTATCACTCTTTGACACTCTCTGACACTCACTATCACTCTCTGACACTCTCTGACACTCTCTGACACTCACTATCACTCTCTGACACTCTCAGACACTCACTATCACTCTCTGACACTCTCAGACACTCTCTGACACTCACTATCACTCTCTGACACTCTCTGGCACTCTCTGACACTCACTATCACTCTCTGACATTCTCTGACACTCTCAAACACTCACTATCACTCTCTGACACTCTCAGACACTCACTATCACTCTCTGACGCTCTCTGACACTCTCAGACACTCACTATCACTCTCTGACACTCTCTGACAATCCCAGACACTCATTATCACTCTCTGACATTCTCTGACACTCTCTGACACTCACAATCACTCTCTGACACTCTCTGGCACTCTCAGACACTCACTATCACTCTCTGACACTCTCTGACACTCTCTGACACTCACTATCACTCTCTGACACTCTCTGACACACTCAGACACTCACTATCACTCTCTATCACTCTCTGACACTCTCAGACACTCACTATCACTCTCTGACACTCTCTGACGCACTCAGACACTCACTATCACTCTCTATCACTCTCTGACACTCTCAGACACTCACTATCACTCTCTGACACTCTCAGACACTCACTATCACTCTCTGACATTCTCAGACACTCTCAGACACTCACTGTCACTCACTGACACTCACAATCACTCTCTGACACTCTCTGGCACTCTCAGACACTCACTATCACTCTCTGACACTCTCTGACACTCTCTGACACTCACTATCACTCTCTGAAACTCTCTGACACTCTCAGACACTCACTTTCACTCTCTGACACACTCAGACACTCACTATCACTCTCTATCACTCTCTGACACTCTCTGACACTCACTGACACTCTCTGACACACTCAGACACTCTCAGACACTCACTATCACTCTCTGACACTCTCAGACACTCACTATCAATCTCTGACACTCTCTGACACTCCCAGACACTCACTATCACTCTCTGACATTCTCTGACACTCTCTGACACTCACAATCACTCTCTATCACTCTCTGACACTCTCAGACACTCACTATCACTCTCTGACACTCTCTGACACTCTCAGACCCTCACTATCACTCTCTATCACTCTCTGACACTCTCAGACACTCACTATCACTCTCTGACACTCTCTGACACACTCAGACACTCACTATCACTCTCTATCACTCTCTGACACTCACTATCACTCTCTGACACTCTCAGACACTCACTATCACTCTCTGACACTCTCAGACACTCACTATCACTCTCTGACACTCTCTGACACTCTCAGACACTCACTGTCACTCTCTGACACTCACTGTCACTCTCTAACACTCACAATCACTCTCTGACACTCTCTGGCACTCTCAGACACTCACTATCACTCTCTGACACTCTCTGACACTCTCTGACACTCACTATCACTCTCTGAAAATCTCTGACACTCTCAGACACTCACTATCACTCTCTGACACTCTCTGACACACTCAGACACTCACTATCACTCTCTATCACTCTCTGACACTCTCTGACACTCACTGACACTCTCTGACACACTAAGACACTCACTATCACTCTCTATCACTCTCTGACACTCTCTGACACTCACTATCACTCTCTGACACTCTCAGACACTCACTATCACTCTCTGACACTCTCTGACACTCCCAGACACTCACTATCACTCTCTGACATTCTCTGACACTCTCTGACACTCACAATCACTCTCTATCACTCTCTGGCACTCTCAGACACTCACTATCACTCTCTGACACTCTCTGACACTCTCTGACACTCACTATCACTCTCTGACACTCTCTGACACACTCAGACACTCACTATCACTCTCTATCACTCTCTGACACTCTCAGACACTCACTATCACTCTCTGACTTTCTCTGACACTCTCAAACACTCACTATCACTCTCTGACACTCTCAGACACTCACTATCACTCTCTGACACTATTTGACACTCTCAGACACTCACTATCACTCTCTGACACTCTCTGACACACTCAGACACTCACTATCACTCTCTATCCCTCTCTGACACTCTCTGACACTCACTATCACTCTCTGACACTCTCAGACACTCACTATCACTCTCTGACACTCTCTGACACTCTCAGACACTCACTATCACTCTCTGACATTCTCTGACACTCTCAAACACTCACTAAAACTCTCTGACACTCTCAGACAGTCACTGTCACACTCTGACACTCTCTGACACTCTCAGACACTCACTATCACTGTCTGACACTCTCAGACATTCACTCTCACTCTCTGACACTCTCAGACACTCAATATCACTCTCTGACACTCTCTGACACTCTCAGACACTCACTATCACTCTCTGATACTCTGTGACACTCACCATCACTCTCTATCACTCTCTGAAACTCTCTGACACTCACTATCACTCTCTGACACTCTCAGACACTCACTATCACTCTCTGACACTCTCTGACACTCACCATCACTCTCTATCACTCTCTGAAACTCTCTGACACTCACTATCACTCTCTGACACTCTCTGACACTCTCAGACACTCACTTTCACTCTCTGTCACTCTCTGTCACTCACCATCACTCTCTATCACTCTCTGAAACTCTCTGACACTCACTATCACTCTCTGACACTCTCTGACACTCTCAGACACTCACTTTCACTCTCTGTCACTCTCTGACACTCTCAGATACTCACTATCACTCTCTGACACTCTCTGACACACTCAGATACTCACTATCACTCTCTGACACTCTCTGACACTCACTATCACTCTCTGACACTCTATGACACTCCCAGACACTCACTATCACTCTCTGACATTCTCTGACACTCTCTGGCACTCACAATCACTCTCTGACACTCTCAGACTCTCACTATCTCTCTCTATCACTCTCTGACACTCTCTGACACTCACTATCACTCTCTGACACTCTCTGACACTCCCAGACACTCACTATCACTCTCTGACATTCTCTGACACTCTCTGACACTCACAATCACTCTCTGACATTCTCTGACACTCTCTGACACTCACAATCACTCTCTGACACTCTCTGACACTCTCAGACACTCACTATCACTCTCTGACACTCTCAGTCACTCACTATCACTCTCTGACACTCTCAGACACTCACTATCACTCTCTATCACTCTCTGACACACTCAGACACACACTATCACTCTCTATCACTCTCTGACACACTCAGATACTCACTATCACTCTCTGACACTCTCTGACACTCACTATCACTCTCTGACACTCTCTGACACTCCCAGACACTCACTATCACTCTCTGACATTCTCTGACACTCTCTGGCACTCACAATCACTCTCTGACACTCTCAGACTCTCACTATCTCTCTCTATCACTCTCTGACACTCTCTGACACTCACTATCACTCTCTGACACTCTCTGACACTCTCAGACACTCACAATCACTCTCTGACATTCTCTGACACTCTCTGACACTCACAATCACTCTCTGACACTCTCTGACACTCTCAGACACTCACTATCACTCTCTGACACTCTCAGACACTCACTATCACTCTCTATCACTCTCTGACACACTCAGACACACACTATCACTCTCTATCACTCTCTGACACTCTCTGACACTCACTATCACTCTCTGACACTCTCTGACACTCTCAGCCACTCACTATCACTCTCTGACACTCTCTGACACTCTCAGACACTCACTATCTGTCTCTAACACTCTCTGACACTCGCAGACACTCACTATCACTCTCTGACATTCTCTGACACTCTCTGACTCTCACAATCACTCTCTGACACTCTCTGACACTCTCATCACCCACTATCACTCTCTGACATTCTCTGACACTCTCAAACACTCACTATCACTCTCTGACACTCTCAGGCACTCACTATCACTCTCTGACACTCTCTGACACTCTCAGACACTCACTATCACTCTCTGACACTCTCTGACACACTCAGACACTGACTATCACTCTCTATCACTCTCTGACACTCTCTGACACTCACTATCACTCTCTGACACTCTCTGACACTCTCAGACACTCACTATCACTCTCTGACACTCTCTGACACTCTCAGACACTCACTATCACTCTCTGACATTCTCTGACACTCTCAAACACTCACTATCACTCTCTGACACTCTCTGACACTCTCAGACACTCACTGTCACTGTCTGACACTCTCTGACACTCTCAGACACTCACTATCACTCTCTGACACTCACTATCACTCTCTGACACTCTCAGAAACTCACTCTCACTCTCTGACACTCTCAGACAATCACTATCAATCTCTGACACTCTCTGACACTCTCAGACACTCACTATCACTCTCTGATACTCTCTGACACTCTCAGACTCTCACTATCACTCTCTATCACTCTCTGACACTCTCTGACACTCACTATCATTCTCTGACACTCTCTGACACTCCCAGACACTCACTATCACTCTCTGACATTCTCTGACACTCTCTGACACTCACAATCACTCTCTGACACTCTCTGACACTCTCAGACACTCACTATCACTCTCTGACATTCTCTGACACTCTCAAACACTCACTATCACTCTCTGACACTCTCTGACACTCTCAGACACTCACTGTCACTCTCTGACACTCTCTGACACTCTCAGACACCCACTATCACACTCTGACACTCTCAGACACTCACTATCACTCTCTGACACTCTCAGACACTCACTATGACTCTCTGACACTCTCTGACACTCTCAGACACTCACTATCACTCTCTGACACTCTCAGACACTCACAATCACTCTCTGACACTCTCAGACACTCTCAGACACTCACTATCACTCTCTGACGCTCTCTGAAACTCTCAGACACTCACTATCACTCTCTGACACTCTCTGACACTCCCAGACACTCACTATCACTCTCTGACATTCTCTGACACTCTCTGACACTCACAATCACTCTCTGACACTCTCTGGCACTCTCAGACACTCACTATCACTCTCTGACACTCTCTGACACTCTCTGACACTCTCAGACACTCACTGTCACTCTCTGACACTCTCTGACACTCTCTGACACTCTCAGACACCCACTATCACACTCTGACACTCTCAGACACTCACTATCACTCTCTGACATTCTCTGACACTCTCAAACACTCACTATCACTCTCTGACACTCTCTGACACTCTCAGACACTCACTATCACTCTCTGACGCTCTCTGACACTCTCAGACACGCACTATCACTCTCTGACACTCTCTGACACTCCCAGACACTCACTATCACTCTCTGACATTCTCTGACACTCTCTGACACTCACAATCACTCTCTGACACTCTCTGGCACTCTCAGACACTCACAATCACTCTCAGACACTCTCTGACACTCTCTGACACTCACTATCACTCTCTGACACTCTCTGACACACTCAGACACTCACTATCACTCTCTATCACTCTCTGACATTCTCAGACACTCACTATCACTCTCTGACACTCTCGGACACACTCAGACACTCACTATCACTCTCTATCACTCTTTGACACTCTCTGACACTCACTATCACTCTCTGACACTCTCTGACACTCTCAGACACTCACTATCACTCTCTGGCACTCTCAGACACTCACTATCACTCTCTGACACTCTCAGACACTCTCTGACACTCACAATCACTCTCTGACACTCTCTGGCACTCTCTGACACTCACTATCACTCTCTGACATTCTCTGACACTCTCAAACACTCACTATCACTCTCTGACACTCTCAGACACTCACTATCACTCTCTGACGCTCTCTGACACTCTCAGACACTCACTATCACTCTCTGACACTCTCTGACAATCCCAGACACTCATTATCACTCTCTGACATTCTCTGACACTCTCTGACACTCACAATCACTCTCTGACACTCTCTGGCACTCTCAGACACTCACTATCACTCTCTGACACTCTCTGACACTCTCTGACACTCACTATCACTCTCTGACACTCTCTGACACACTCAGACACTCACTATCACTCTCTATCACTCTCTGACACTCTCAGACACTCACTATCACTCTCTGACACTCTCTGACGCACTCAGACACTCACTATCACTCTCTATCACTCTCTGACACTCTCAGACACTCACTATCACTCTCTGACACTCTCAGACACTCACTATCACTCTCTGACATTCTCAGACACTCTCAGACACTCACTGTCACTCTCTGACACTCACAATCACTCTCTGACACTCTCTGGCACTCTCAGACACTCACTATCACTCTCTGACACTCTCTGACACTCTCTGACACTCACTATCACTCTCTGAAACTCTCTGACACTCTCAGACACTCACTTTCACTCTCTGACACACTCAGACACTCACTATCACTCTCTATCACTCTCTGACACTCTCTGACACTCACTGACACTCTCTGACACACTCAGACTCTCACTATCACTCTCTATCACTCTCTGACACTCTCTGACACTCACTATCACTCTCTGACACTCTCTGACACTCTCAGACACTCACTATCACTCTCTGACACTCTCAGACACTCACTATCAATCTCTGACACTCTCTGACACTCCCAGACACTCACTATCACTCTCTGACATTCTCTGACACTCTCTGACACTCACAATCACTCTCTATCACTCTCTGGCACTCTCAGACACTCACTATCACTCTCTGACACTCTCTGACACTCTCTGACACTCACTATCACTCTCTGACACTCTCTGACACACTCAGACCCTCACTATCACTCTCTATCACTCTCTGACACTCTCAGACACTCACTATCACTCTCTGACACTCTCTGACACACTCAGACACTCACTATCACTCTCTATCACTCTCTGACACTCACTATCACTCTCTGACACTCTCAGACACTCACTATCACTCTCTGACACTCTCAGACACTCACTATCACTCTCTGACACTCTCTGACACTCTCAGACACTCACTGTCACTCTCTGACACTCACTGTCACTCTCTAACACTCACAATCACTCTCTGACACTCTCTGGCACTCTCAGACACTCACTATCACTCTCTGACACTCTCTGACACTCTCTGACACTCACTATCACTCTCTGAAAATCTCTGACACTCTCAGACACTCACTATCACTCTCTGACACTCTCTGACACACTCAGACACTCACTATCACTCTCTATCACTCTCTGACACTCTCTGACACTCACTGACACTCTCTGACACACTCAGACACTCACTATCACTCTCTATCACTCTCTGACACTCTCTGACACTCACTATCACTCTCTGACACTCTCAGACACTCACTATCACTCTCTGACACTCTCTGACACTCCCAGACACTCACTATCACTCTCTGACATTCTCTGACACTCTCTGACACTCACAATCACTCTCTATCACTCTCTGGCACTCTCAGACACTCACTATCACTCTCTGACACTCTCTGACACTCTCTGACACTCACTATCACTCTCTGACACTCTCTGACACACTCAGACACTCACTATCACTCTCTATCACTCTCTGACACTCTCAGACACTCACTATCACTCTCTGACACTCTCTGACACACTCAGACACTCACTATCACTCTCTATCACTCTCTGACACTCACTATCACTCTCTGACACTCTCAGACACTCACTATCACTCTCTGACACTCTCAGACACTCACTATCACTCTCTGACACTCTCTGACACTCTCAGACACTCACTGTCACTCTCTGACACTCACTGTCACTCTCTAACACTCACAATCACTCTCTGACACTCTCTGGCACTCTCAGACACTCACTATCACTCTCTGACACTCTCTGACACTCTCTGGCACTCACTATCACTCTCTGAAAATCTCTGACACTCTCAGACACTCACTATCACTCTCTGACACTCTCTGACACTCACTGACACTCTCTGACACACTCAGACACTCACTATCACTCTCTATCACTCTCTGACACTCTCTGACACTCACTATCACTCTCTGACACTCTCAGACACTCTCAGACACTCACTGTCACTCTCTGACACTCTCTGACACTCTCAGACACTCACTATCACTCTCTATCACTCTCTGACAGTCCCAGACACTCACTATCACTCTCTGACATTCTCTGACACTCTCTGACACTCTCAGACACTCTCAGACACTCACTGTCACTCTCTGACACTCTCTGACACTCTCAGACACTCACTATCACTCTCTGACACTCTCAGACACTCACTCTCACTCTCTGACAATCTCAGACCATCACTATCAATCTCTGACACTCTCTGACACTCTCAGACACTCACTATCACTCTCTGATACTCTCTGACACTCTCAGACTCTCACTATCACTCTCTATCACTCTCTGACACTCTCTGACACTCACTATCACTCTCTGACACTCTCTGACACTCCCAGACACTCACTATCACTCTCTGACATTCTCTGACACTCTCTGACACTCACAATCACTCTCTGACACTCTCTGACACTCTCAGACACTCACTATCACTCTCTGACATTCTCTGACACTCTCAAACACTCACTATCACTCTCTGACACTCTCTGACACTCTCAGACACCCACTATCACACTCTGACACTCTCAGACACTCACTATCACTCTCTGACACTCTCAGACACTCACTATGACTCTCTGACACTCTCTGACACTCTCAGACACTCACTATCACTCTCTGACACTCTCTGACACACTCAGACACTCAATAGCACTCTCTATCACTCTCTGACACTCACGGACACTCACTATCACTCTCTGACACTCTCAGACACTCACTATGACTCTCTGACACTCTCTGACACTCTCAGACACTCACTATCACTCTCTGAAACTCTCTGACACACTCAGACACTCACTATCACTCTCTATCACTCTCTGACACTCTCAGACACTCACTATCACTCTCTGACACTCTCAGACACTCACTATCACTCTCTGACACTCTCAGACACTCTCAGACACTCACTGTCACTCTCTGACACTCACTGTCACTCTCTGACACTCACAATCACTCTCTGACACTCTCTGGCACTCTCAGACACTCACTATCACTCTCTGACACTCTCTGACACTCACTATCACTCTCTGAAACTCTCTGACACTCTCAGACACTCACTATCACTCTCTGACAATCTCTGACACACTCAGACACTCACTATCACTCTCTATCACTCTCTGACACTCTCTGACACTCACTGACACTCTCTGACACACTCAGACACTCACTATCACTCTCTATCACTCTCTGACACTCTCTGACACTCACTATCACTCTCTGACATTCTCTGACACTCTCAAACACTCACTATCACTCTCTGACACTCTCTGACACTCTCAGACACTCACTGTCACTCTCTGACACTCTCTGACACTCTCAGACACCCACTATCACACTCTGACACTCTCAGACACTCACTATCACTCTCTGACACTCTCAGACACTCACTATGACTCTCTGACACTCTCTGACACTCTCAGACACTCACTATCACTCTCTGACACTCTCAGACACTCACTATCACTCTCTGACACTCTCAGACACTCTCTGACACTCACAATCACTCTCTGACACTCTCTGGCACTCTCAGACACTCACTATCACTCTCTGACATTCTCTGACACTCTCAAACACTCACTATCACTCTCTGACACTCTCTGACACTCTCAGACACTCACTATCACTCTCTCACGCTCTCTGACACTCTCAGACACTCACTATCACTCTCTGACACTCTCTGACACTCCCAGACACTCACAAACACTCTCTGACATTCTCTGACACTCTCTGACACTCTCTGGCACTCTCAGACACTCACTATCACTCTCTGACACTCTCTGACACTCTCTGATACTCTCTGACACTCTCAGACACTCACTGTCACTCTCTGACACTCTCAGACACCCACTATCACACTCTGACACTCTCAGACACTCACTATCACTCTCTGACACTCTCAGACACTCACTATGACTCTCTGACACTCTCTGACACTCTCAGACACTCACTATGACTCTCTGACACTCTCTGGCACTCTCAGACACTCACCATCACGCTCTGACATTCTCTGACACTCTCAAACACTCACTATCACTCTCTGACACTCTCTGACACTCTCTGACACTCACTATCACTCTCTGACGCTCTCTGACACTCTCAGACACTCACTGTCACTCTCTGACACTCCCAGACACTCACTATCACTCTCTGACACTCTCTGACACTCTCTGACACTCTCAGACACTCACTGTCACTCTCTGACACTCTCTGACACTCTCAGACACTCACTCTCACTCTCTGACACTCTCAGACAATCACTATCAATCTCTGACACTCTCTGACACTCTCAGACACTCACTATCACTCTCTGATACTCTCTGACACTCTCAGACTCTCACTATCACTCTCTATCACTCTCTGACACTCTCTGACACTCACTATCATTCTCTGACACTCTCTGACACTCCCAGACACTCACTATCACTCTCTGACATTCTCTGACACTCTCTGACACTCACAATCACTCTCTGACACTCTCTGACTCTCTCAGACACTCGCTATCACTCTCTGACATTCTCTGACACTCTCAAACACTCACTATCACTCTCTGACACTCTCTGACACTCTCAGACACTCACTGTCACTCTCTGACACTCTCTGACACTCTCAGACACCCACTATCACACTCTGACACTCTCAGACACTCACTATCACTCTCTGACACTCTCAGACACTCACTATGACTCTCTGACACTCTCTGACACTCTCAGACACTCACTATCACTCTCTGACACTCTCAGACACTCACAATCACTCTCTGACACTCTCAGACACTCTCTGACACTCACAATCACTCTCTGACACTCTCTGGCACTCTCAGACACTCACTATCACTCTCTGACATTCTCTGACACTCTCAAACACTCACTATCACTCTCTGACACTCTCTGACACTCTCAGACACTCACTATCACTCTCTCACGCTCTCTGACACTCTCAGACACTCACTATCACTCTCTGACACTCTCTGACACTCCCAGACACTCACTATCACTCTCTGACATTCTCTGACACTCTCTGACACTCACAATCACTCTCTGACACTCTCTGGCACTCTCAGGCACTCACTATCACTCTCTGACACTCTCTGACACTCTCTGACACTCTCAGACACTCACTGTCACTCTCTGACACTCTCTGACACTCTCAGACACCCACTATCACACTCTGACACTCTCAGACACTCACTATCACTCTCTGACACTCTCAGACACTCACTATCACTCTCTGACACTCTCTGGCACTCTCAGACACTCACTATCACTCTCTGACATTCTCTGACACTCTCAAACACTCACTATCACTCTCTGACACTCTCTGACACTCTCAGACACTCACTATCACTCTCTGACACTCTCTGACACTCTCAGACACGCACTATCACTCTCTGACACTCTCTGACACTCCCAGACACTCACTATCACTCTCTGACACTCTCAGACACTCACTATCACTCTCTGACACTCTCAGACACTCACTATCACTCTCTGACACTCTCTGACACTCACAATCACTCTCTGACACTCTCTGGCACTCTCAGACACTCACTATCACTCTCTGACATTCTCTGACACTCTCAAACACTCACTATCACTCTCTGACACTCTCTGACACTCTCAGACACTCACTATCACTCTCTCACGCTCTCTGACACTCTCAGACACTCACTATCACTCTCTGACACTCTCTGACACTCCCAGACACTCACAAACACTCTCTGACATTCTCTGACACTCTCTGACACTCTCTGGCACTCTCAGACACTCACTATCACTCTCTGACACTCTCTGACACTCTCTGATACTCTCTGACACTCTCAGACACTCACTGTCACTCTCTGACACTCTCAGACACCCACTATCACACTCTGACACTCTCAGACACTCACTATCACTCTCTGACACTCTCAGACACTCACTATGACTCTCTGACACTCTCTGACACTCTCAGACACTCACTATGACTCTCTGACACTCTCTGGCACTCTCAGACACTCACCATCACGCTCTGACATTCTCTGACACTCTCAAACACTCACTATCACTCTCTGACACTCTCTGACACTCTCTGACACTCACTATCACTCTCTGACGCTCTCTGACACTCTCAGACACTCACTGTCACTCTCTGACACTCCCAGACACTCACTATCACTCTCTGACACTCTCTGACACTCTCTGACACTCTCAGACACTCACTGTCACTCTCTGACACTCTCTGACACTCTCAGACACTCACTCTCACTCTCTGACACTCTCAGACAATCACTATCAATCTCTGACACTCTCTGACACTCTCAGACACTCACTATCACTCTCTGATACTCTCTGACACTCTCAGACTCTCACTATCACTCTCTATCACTCTCTGACACTCTCTGACACTCACTATCATTCTCTGACACTCTCTGACACTCCCAGACACTCACTATCACTCTCTGACATTCTCTGACACTCTCTGACACTCACAATCACTCTCTGACACTCTCTGACACTCTCAGACACTCGCTATCACTCTCTGACATTCTCTGACACTCTCAAACACTCACTATCACTCTCTGACACTCTCTGACACTCTCAGACACTCACTGTCACTCTCTGACACTCTCTGACACTCTCAGACACCCACTATCACACTCTGACACTCTCAGACACTCACTATCACTCTCTGACACTCTCAGACACTCACTATGACTCTCTGACACTCTCTGACACTCTCAGACACTCACTATCACTCTCTGACACTCTCAGACACTCACAATCACTCTCTGACACTCTCAGACACTCTCTGACACTCACAATCACTCTCTGACACTCTCTGGCACTCTCAGACACTCACTATCACTCTCTGACATTCTCTGACACTCTCAAACACTCACTATCACTCTCTGACACTCTCTGACACTCTCAGACACTCACTATCACTCTCTCACGCTCTCAGACACTCTCAGACACTCACTATCACTCTCTGACACTCTCTGACACTCCCAGACACTCACTATCACTCTCTGACATTCTCTGACACTCTCTGACACTCACAATCACTCTCTGACACTCTCTGGCACTCTCAGGCACTCACTATCACTCTCTGACACTCTCTGACACTCTCTGACACTCTCAGACACTCACTGTCACTCTCTGACACTCTCTGACACTCTCAGACACCCACTATCACACTCTGACACTCTCAGACACTCACTATCACTCTCTGACACTCTCAGACACTCACTATCACTCTCTGACACTCTCTGGCACTCTCAGACACTCACTATCACTCTCTGACATTCTCTGACACTCTCAAACACTCACTATCACTCTCTGACACTCTCTGACACTCTCAGACACTCACTATCACTCTCTGACGCTCTCTGACACTCTCAGACACGCACTATCACTCTCTGACACTCTCTGACACTCCCAGACACTCACTATCACTCTCTGACATTCTCTGACACTCTCTGACACTCACAATCACTCTCTGACACTCTCTGGCACTCTCAGACACTCACTATCACTCTCTGACACTCTCTGACACTCTCTGACACTCTTATAACTCTCTGACACTCTGACACACTCAGACACTCACTATCACTCTATATCACTCTCTGACACTCTCAGACACTCACTATCATCTCTGACACTCTCGGACACACTCAGACACTCACTATCACTCTCTGACATTCTCTGACACTCTCAAACACTCACTATCACTCTCTGACACTCTCAGACACTCACTATCACTCTCTGACACTCTCTGACACTCACTATCACTCTCTGACACTCTCAGACACTCACTATCACTCTCTGACACTCTCTGACACTCCCAGACACTCACTATCACTCTCTGACACACTCAGACACTCACTATCACTCTCTGACACTCTCTGACACACTCAGACACTCACTATCACTCTCTGACGCTCTCTGACACTCTCAGACACGCACTATCACTCTCTGACACTCTCTGACACTCCCAGACACTCACTATCACTCTCTGACATTCTCTGACACTCTCAGACACTCACTATCACTCTCTGACACTCTCAGACACTCACTATCACTCTCTGACACTCTCTGACACTCCCAGACACTCACTATCACTCTCTGACACTCTCAGACACTCACTATCACTCTCTGACACTCTCAGACACTCACTATCACTCTCTGACACTCTCTGACACTCACAATCACTCTCTGACACTCTCTGGCACTCTCAGACACTCACTATCACTCTCTGACATTCTCTGACACTCTCAAACACTCACTATCACTCTCTGACACTCTCTGACACTCTCAGACACTCACTATCACTCTCTGACGCTCTCTGACACTCTCTGACACTCACAATCACTCTCTGACACTCTCTGGCACTCTCAGACACTCACTATCACTCTCTGACACTCTCTGACACTCTCTGACACTCACTATCACTCTCTGACACTCTCTGACACACTCAGACACTCACTATCACTCTCTATCACTCTCTGACACTCTCAGACACTCACTATCACTCTCTGACACTCTCTGACACACTCAGACACTCACTGTCACTCTCTGACACTCTCAGACAATCACTATCACTCTCTGACACTCTCAGACACTCACTGTCACTCTCTGACACTCTCTGACACTCCCAGACACTCACTATCACTCTCTGACACTCTCAGACACTCACTATCACTCTCTGACACTCACTATCACTCTCTGACACTCTCTGACACACTCAGACACTCACTATCACTCTCTATCACTCTCTGACACTCTCAGACACTCACTATCACTCTCTGACACTCTCTGACACACTCAGACACTCACTATCACTCTCTATCACTCTCTGACACTCTCTGACACTCACTGACAC
Source organism: Heterodontus francisci (assembly GCF_036365525.1). Classification (NCBI taxonomy): domain Eukaryota; kingdom Metazoa; phylum Chordata; class Chondrichthyes; order Heterodontiformes; family Heterodontidae; genus Heterodontus; species Heterodontus francisci. The sequence continues at coordinate 1,132,033 of NW_027140445.1, read as the reverse complement.
TCTCTGACACACTCAGACACTCACTATCACTCTCTATCACTCTCTGACACTCTCTGACACTCACTATCACTCTCTGACACTCTCTGACACTCTCTGACACTCACTATCACTCTCTGACACACTCAGACACTCACTATCACTCTCTATCACTCTCTGACACACTCAGACACTCACTATCACTCTCTATCACTCTCTGACACACTCAGACACTCACAATCACTCTCTATCACTCTCTGACACTCTCTGACACTCACTATCACTCTCTGACACTCTCAGACACTCTCAGACACTCACTGTCACTCTCTGACACTCTCTGACACTCTCAGGCACTCACTATCACTCTCTAACACTCTCTGACACTCACTATCACTCTCTGACGCTCTCTGACACTCTCAGACACTCACTGTCACTCTCTGACACTCTCTGACACTCCCAGACACTCACTATCATTCTCTGACCTTCTCTGACACTCTCTGGCACTCACAATCACTCTCTCACACTCTCTGGCACTCTCAGACACTCACTATCACTCTCTGACACTCTCTGACACTCACTATCACTCTCTGACACACTCAGACACTCACTATCACTCTCTATCACTCTATGACACTCTCAGACACTCACTATCACTCTCTGACACTCTCTGACACTCTCAGACACTCACTATCACTCTCTGACACTCTCTGACACACTCAGACACTCACTATCACTCTCTATCACTCTCTGACACTCTCAAACACTCACTATCACTCTCTGACACTCTCAGACAATCACTATCAATCTCTGACACTCTCTGACACTCTCAGACACTCACTATCACTCTCTGATACTCTCTGACTCTCTCAGACTCTCACTATCACTCTCTATCACTCTCTGACACTCTCTGACACTCACTATCACTCTCTGACACTCTCTGACACTCCCAGACACTCACTATCACTCTCTGACATTCTCTGACACTCTCTGACACTCACAATCACTCTCTGACACTCTCTCACACTCTCAGACACTCACTATCACTCTCTGACATTCTCTGACACTCTCAAAGACTCACTATCACTCTCTGACACTCTCTGACACTCTCAGACACCCACTTTCACACTCTGACACTCGCAGACACTCACTATCACTCTCTGACACTCTCAGACACTCACTATGACTCTCTGACACTCTCTGACACTCTCAGACACTCACTATCACTCTCTGACACTCTCTGACACACTCAGACACTCACTATCACTCTCTATCACTCTCTGACACTCTCAGACACTCACTATCACTCTCTGACACTCTCAGACACTCACTATGACTCTCTGACACTCTCTGACACTCTCAGACACTCACTATCACTCTCTGAAACTCTCTGACACACTCAGACACTCACTATCACTCTCTATCACTCTCTGACACTCTCAGACACTCACTATCACTCTCTGACACTCTCTGACACACTCAGACACTCACTATCACTCTCTATCACTCTCTGACACTCTCAGACACTCACTATCACTCTCTGACACACTCAGACACTCACTATCACTCTCTATCACTCTCTGACACTCTCAGACACTCACTATCACTCTCTGACACTCTCAGACACTCACTATCACTCTCTGACACTCTCAGACACTCCCAGACACTCACTATCACTCTCTGACATTCTCTGACACTCACTGACACTCTCTGGCACTCTCAGACACTCACTATCACTCTCTGACACTCTCTGACACTCTCTGACACTCTCTGACACTCACTGTCACTCTCTGACACTCTCAGACACCCACTATCACACTCTGACACTCTCAGACACTCACTATCACTCTCTGACACTCTCAGACACTCACTATGACTCTCTGACACTCTCTGACACTCTCAGACACTCACTATCACTCTCTGACACTCTCAGACACTCACTATCACTCTCTGACACTCTCAGACACTCTCTGACACTCACAATCACTCTCTAACACTCTCTGGCACTCTCAGACACTCACCATCACGCTCTGACATTCTCTGACACTCTCTGACACTCACTATCACTCTCTGACGCTCTCTGACACTCTCAGACACTCACTGTCACTCTCTGACACTCTCTGACACTCCCAGACTCTCACTATCATTCTCTGACCTTCTCTGACACTCTCTGGCACTCACAATCGCTCTCTCACACTCTCTGGCACTCTCAGACACTCACTATCACTCTCTGACACTCTCTGACACTCACTATCACTCTCTGACACACTCAGACACTCACTATCACTCTCTATCACTCTCTGACACTCTCAGACACTCACTATCACTCTCTGACACTCTCTGACACTCTCAGACACTCACTATCACTCTCTGACACTCTCTGACACACTCAGACACTCACTATCACTCTCTATCACTCTCCGACACTCTCAAACACTCACTATCACTCTCTGACACTCTCAGACACTCACTATCACTCTCTGACACTCTCAGACACACTCAGACACTCACTATCACTCTCTATCACTCTCTGACACTCTCTGACACTCACTGACACTCTCTGACACACTCAGACACTCACTATCACTCTCTATCACTCTCTGACACTCTCTGACACTCACTATCACTCTCTGACATTCTCTGACACTCTCAAACACTCACTATCACTCTCTGACACTCTCTGACACTCTCAGACACTCACTGTCACTCTCTGACACTCTCTGACACTCTCAGACACCCACTATCACACTCTGACACTCTCAGACAATCTCTATCACTCTCTGACACTCTCAGACACTCACTATGACTCTCTGACACTCTCTGACACTCTCAGACACTCACTATCACTCTCTGACACTCTCAGACACTCACTATCACTCTCTGACACTCTCTGACACTCTCAGACACTCTCTGACACTCACAATCACTCTCTGACACTCTCTGGCACACTCAGACACTCACTATCACTCTCTGACATTCTCTGACACTCTCAAACACTCACTATCACTCTCTGACACTCTCAGACAATCACTATCACTCTCTGACGCTCTCTGACACTCTCAGACACTCACTATCACTCTCTGACACTCTCTGACACTCACTATCACTCTCTGACATTCTCTGACACTCTCTGACACTCTCTGGCACTCTCAAACACTCACTATCACTCTCTGACACTCTCTGACACTCTCTGACACTCTCAGACACTCACTGTCACTCTCTGACACTCTCAGACACCCACCATCACACTCTGACACTCTCAGACACTCACTATCACTCTCTGACACTCTCAGACACTCACTATGACTCTCTGACACTCTCTGACACTCTCAGACACTCACTATCACTCTCTGACACTCTCAGACACTCACTATCACTCACTGACACTCTCAGACACTCTCTGACACTCACAATCACTCTCTGACACTCTCTGGCACTCTCAGACACTCACTATCACGCTCTGACATTCTCTGACACTCTCAAACACTCACTATCACTCTCTGACACTCTCTGACACTCTCTGACACTCACTATCACTCTCTGACGCTCTCTGACACTCTCAGACACTCACTGTCACTCTCTGACACTCTCTGACACTCTCAGACACTCACTATCACTCTCTGACGCTCTCTGACACTCTCTGACACTCACAATCACTCTCTGACACTCTCTGGCACTCTCAGACACTCACTATCACTCTCTGACACTCTCTGACACTCTCTGACACTCACTATCACTCTCTGACACTCTCTGACACACTCAGACACTCACTATCACTCTCTATCACTCTCTGACACTCTCAGACACTCACTATCACTCTCTGACACTCTCTGACACACTCAGACACTCACTGTCACTCTCTGACACTCTCAGACACTCACTATCACTCTCTGACACTCTCAGACACTCACTATCACTCTCTGACACTCTCTGACACTCCCAGACACTCACTATCACTCTCTGACACTCTCAGACACTCACTATCACTCTCTGACACTCACTATCACTCTCTGACACTCTCTGACACACTCAGACACTCACTATCACTCTCTATCACTCTCTGACACTCTCAGACACTCACTATCACTCTCTGACACTCTCAGACACTCACTATCACTCTCTGACACTCTCTGACACTCCCAGACACTCACTATCACTCTCTGACACTCTCTGACACTCACTATCACTCTCTGACACTCTCAGACACTCACTATCACTCTCTGACACTCTCTGACACTCCCAGACACTCACTATCACTCTCTGACACTCTCAGACACTCACTATCACTCTCTGACACTCTCAGACACTCTCAGACACTCACTGTCACTTTCTGACACTCACAATCACTCTCTGACACTCTCTGGCACTCTCAGACACTCACTATCACTCTCTGACACTCTCTGACACTCTCTGACACTCACTATCACTCTCTGAAACTCTCTGACACTCTCAGACACTCACTATCACTCTCTGACACTCTCTGACACACTCAGACACTCACATCACTCTCTATCACTCTCTGACACACTCTGACACTCTCTGACACACTCAGACTCTCACTATCACTCTCTATCACTCTCTGACACTCTCTGACACTCACTATCACTCTCTGACACTCTCTGACACTCTCAGACACTCACTATCACTCTCTGACACTCTCTGACACACTCAGACACTCACTATCACTCTCTATCACTCTCTGACACTCTCAGACACTCACTATCACTCTCTGACACTCTCAGACACTCACTATGACTCTCTGACACTCTCTGACACTCTCAGACACTCACTATCACTCTCTGAAACTCTCTGACACACTCAGACACTCACTATCACTCTCTATCACTCTCTGACACTCTCAGACACTCACTATCACTCTCTGACACTCTCAGACACTCACTATCACTCTCTGACACTCTCAGACACTCACTATGACTCTCTGACACTCTCAGACACTCACTATCACTCTCTGAAACTCTCTGACACACTCAGACACTCACTATCACTCTCTATCACTCTCTGACACTCTCAGACACTCACTATCACTCTCTGACACTCTCAGACACTCACTATCACTCTCTGACACTCTCAGACACTCCCAGACACTCACTATCACTCTCTGACATTCTCTGACACTCACTGACACTCTCTGGCACTCTCAGACACTCACTATCACTCTCTGACACTCTCTGACACTCTCTGACACTCTCTGACACTCTCTGACACTCACTGTCACTCTCTGACACTCTCAGACACCCACTATCACACTCTGACACTCTCAGACACTCACTATCACTCTCTGACACTCTCAGACACTCACTATCACTCTCTGACACTCTCTGACATTCTCTGACACTCACTGACACTCTCTGGCACTCTCAGACACTCACTATCACTCTCTGACACTCTCTGACACTCTCTGACACTCTCTGACACTCTCTGACACTCACTGTCACTCTCTGACACTCTCAGACACCCACTATCACACTCTGACACTCTCAGACACTCACTATCACTCTCTGACACTCTCAGACACTCACTATGACTCTCTGACACTCTCTGACACTCTCAGACACTCACTATCACTCTCTGACACTCTCAGACACTCACTATCACTCTCTGACACTCTCAGACACTCTCTGACACTCACAATCACTCTCTAACACTCTCTGGCACTCTCAGACACTCACTATCACTCTCTATCACTCTCTGACACTCTCAGACACTCACTATCACTCTCTGACACTCTCAGACACTCACTATCACTCTCTGACACTCTCAGACACTCACTATGACTCTCTGACACTCTCAGACACTCACTATCACTCTCTGACACTCTCAGACACTCACCATCACGCTCTGACATTCTCTGACACTCTCTGACACTCACTATCACTCTCTGACGCTCTCTGACACTCTCAGACACTCACTGTCACTCTCTGACACTCTCTGACACTCCCAGACTCTCACTATCATTCTCTGACCTTCTCTGACACTCTCTGGCACTCACAATCGCTCTCTCACACTCTCTGGCACTCTCAGACACTCACTATCACTCTCTGACACTCTCTGACACTCACTATCACTCTCTGACACACTCAGACACTCACTATCACTCTCTATCACTCTCTGACACTCTCAGACACTCACTATCACTCTCTGACACTCTCTGACACTCTCAGACACTCACTATCACTCTCTGACACTCTCTGACACACTCAGACACTCACTATCACTCTCTATCACTCTCTGACACTCTCAAACACTCACTATCACTCTCTGACACTCTCAGACACTCACTATCACTCTCTGACACTCTCTGACACACTCAGACACTCACTATCACTCTCTATCACTCTCTGACACTCTCAAACACTCACTATCACTCTCTGACACTCTCAGACACTCACTATCACTCTCTGACACTCTCAGACACACTCAGACACTCACTATCACTCTCTATCACTCTCTGACACTCTCTGACACTCACTGACACTCTCTGACACACTCAGACACTCACTATCACTCTCTATCACTCTCTGACACTCTCTGACACTCACTATCACTCTCTGACTTTCTCTGACACTCTCAAACACTCACTATCACTCTCTGACACTCTCTGACACTCTCAGACACTCACTGTCACTCTCTGACACTCTCTGACACTCTCAGACACCCACTATCACACTCTGACACTCTCAGACAATCTCTATCACTCTCTGACACTCTCAGACACTCACTATGACTCTCTGACACTCTCTGACACTCTCAGACACTCACTATCACTCTCTGACACTCTCAGACACTCACTATCACTCTCTGACACTCTCTGACACTCTCAGACACACTCTGACACTCACAATCACTCTCTGACACTCTCTGGCACACTCAGACACTCACTATCACTCTCTGACATTCTCTGACACTCTCAAACACTCACTATCACTCTCTGACACTCTCAGACAATCACTATCACTCTCTGACGCTCTCTGACACTCTCAGACACTCACTATCACTCTCTGACACTCTCTGACACTCACTATCACTCTCTGACATTCTCTGACACTCTCTGACACTCTCTGGCACTCTCAAACACTCACTATCACTCTCTGACACTCTCTGACACTCTCTGACACTCTCAGACACTCACTGTCACTCTCTGACACTCTCAGACACCCACCATCACACTCTGACACTCTCAGACACTCACTATCACTCTCTGACACTCTCAGACACTCACTATGACTCTCTGACACTCTCTGACACTCTCAGACACTCACTATCACTCTCTGACACTCTCAGACACTCACTATCACTCTCTGACACTCTCAGACACTCTCTGACACTCACAATCACTCTCTGACACTCTCTGGCACTCTCAGACACTCACTATCACGCTCTGACATTCTCTGACACTCTCAAACACTCACTATCACTCTCTGACACTCTCTGACACTCTCTGACACTCACTATCACTCTCTGACGCTCTCTGACACTCTCAGACACTCACTGTCACTCTCTGACACTCTCTGACACTCTCAGACACTCACTATCACTCTCTGACGCTCTCTGACACTCTCTGACACTCACAATCACTCTCTGACACTCTCTGGCACTCTCAGACACTCACTATCACACTCTGACACTCTCTGACACTCTCTGACACTCACTATCACTCTCTGACACTCTCTGACACACTCAGACACTCACTATCACTCTCTATCACTCTCTGACACTCTCAGACACTCACTATCACTCTCTGACACTCTCTGACACACTCAGACACTCACTGTCACTCTCTGACACTCTCAGACACTCACTATCACTCTCTGACACTCTCAGACACTCACTATCACTCTCTGACACTCTCTGACACCCCAGACACTCACTATCACTCTCTGACACTCTCAGACACTCACTATCACTCTCTGACACTCACTATCACTCTCTGACACTCTCTGACACACTCAGACACTCACTATCACTCTCTATCACTCTCTGACACTCTCAGACACTCACTATCACTCTCTGACACTCTCAGACACTCACTATCACTCTCTGACACTCTCTGACACTCCCAGACACTCACTATCACTCTCTGACACTCTCTGACACTCACTATCACTCTCTGACACTCTCAGACACTCACTATCACTCTCTGACACTCTCTGACACTCCCAGACACTCACTATCACTCTCTGACACTCTCAGACACTCACTATCACTCTCTGACACTCTCAGACACTCTCAGACACTCACTGTCACTTTCTGACACTCACAATCACTCTCTGACACTCTCTGGCACTCTCAGACACTCACTATCACTCTCTGACACTCTCTGACACTCTCTGACACTCACTATCACTCTCTGAAACTCTCTGACACTCTCAGACACTCACTATCACTCTCTGACACTCTCTGACACACTCAGACACTCACTATCACTCTCTATCACTCTCTGACACACTCTGACACTCTCTGACACACTCAGACTCTCACTATCACTCTCTATCACTCTCTGACACTCTCTGACACTCACTATCACTCTCTGACACTCTCTGACACTCTCAGACACTCACTATCACTCTCTGACACTCTCAGACACTCACTATCACTCTCTGACACTCTCTGACACTCCCAGACACTCACTATCACTCTCTGACATTCTCGGACACTCTCTGACACTCACAATCACTCTCTATCACTCTCTGGCACTCTCAGACACTCACTATCACTCTCTGACACTCTCTGACACTCTCTGACACTCACTATCACTCTCTGACACTCTCTGACACACTCAGACACTCACTATCACTCTCTATCACTCTCTGACACTCTCAGACACTCACTATCACTCTCTGACACTCTCTGACACACTCAGACCCTCACTATCACTCTCTATCACTCTCTGACACTCACTATCACTCTCTGACACTCTCAGACACTCACTATCACTCTCTGACACTCTCAGACACTCACTATCACTCTCTGAAACTCTCTGACACTCTCAGACACTCACTATCACTCTCTGACACTCTCTGACACACTCAGACACTCACTATCACTCTCTATCACTCTCTGACACTCTCTGACACTCACTGACACTCTCTGACACACTCAGACACTCACTATCACTCTCTATCACTCTCTGACACTCTCTGACACTCACTATCACTCTCTGACACTCTCTGACACACTCAGACACTCACTATCACTCTCTGACACTCTCTGACACTCACTGACACTCTCTGACACACTCAGACACTCACTATCACTCTCTATCACTCTCTGACACTCTCTGACACTCACTATCACTCTCTGACACTCTCTGACACTCTCTGACACTCACTATCACTCTCTGACACACTCAGACACTCACTATCACTCTCTATCACTCTCTGACACACTCAGACACTCACTATCACTCTCTATCACTCTCTGACACACTCAGACACTCACTATCACTCTCTATCACTCTCTGACACTCTCTGACACTCACTATCACTCTCTGACACTCTCAGACACTCTCAGACACTCACTGTCACTCTCTGACACTCTCTGACACTCTCAGGCACTCACTATCACTCTCTGACACTCTCTGACACTCTCTGACACTCACTATCACTCTCTGAAACTCTCTGACACTCTCAGACACTCACTATCACTCTCTGACACTCTCTGACACACTCAGACACTCACTATCACTCTCTATCACTCTCTGACACTCTCTGACACTCACTGACACTCTCTGACACACTCAGACACTCACTATCACTCTCTATCACTCTCTGACACTCTCTGACACTCACTATCACTCTCTGACACTCTCTGACACACTCAGACACTCACTATCACTCTCTGACACTCTCTGACACTCACTGACACTCTCTGACACACTCAGACACTCACTATCACTCTCTATCACTCTCTGACACTCTCTGACACTCACTATCACTCTCTGACACTCTCTGACACTCTCTGACACTCACTATCACTCTCTGACACACTCAGACACTCACTATCACTCTCTATCACTCTCTGACACACTCAGACACTCACTATCACTCTCTATCACTCTCTGACACACTCAGACACTCACTATCACTCTCTATCACTCTCTGACACTCTCTGACACTCACTATCACTCTCTGACACTCTCAGACACTCTCAGACACTCACTGTCACTCTCTGACACTCTCTGACACTCTCAGGCACTCACTATCACTCTCTGACACTCTCTGACACTCACTATCACTCTCTGACGCTCTCTGACACTCTCAGACACTCACTGTCACTCTCTGACACTCTCTGACACTCCCAGACACTCACTATCATTCTCTGACCTTCTCTGACACTCTCTGGCACTCACAATCACACTCTCACACTCTCTGGCACTCTCAGACACTCACTATCACTCTCTGACACTCTCTGACACTCACTATCACTCTCTGACACACTCAGACACTCACTATCACTCTCTATCACTCTCTGACACTCTCAGACACTCACAATCACTCTCTGACACTCTCTGACACTCTCTGACACTCTCAGACACTCACTATCACTCTCTGACACTCTCTGACACACTCAGACACTCACTATCACTCTCTATCACTCTCTGACACTCTCAAACACTCACTATCACTCTCTGACACTCTCAGACAATCACTATCAATCTCTGACACTCTCTGACACTCTCAGACACTCACTATCACTCTCTGATACTCTCTGACACTCTCAGACTCTCACTATCACTCTCTATCACTCTCTGACACTCTCTGACACTCACTATCACTCTCTGACACTCTCTGACACTCCCAGACACTCACTATCACTCTCTGACATTCTCTGACACTCTCTGACACTCACAATCACTCTCTGACACTCTCTCACACTCTCAGACACTCACTATCACTCTCTGACATTCTCTGACACTCTCAAAGACTCACTATCACTCTCTGACACTCTCTGACACTCTCAGACACCCACTTTCACACTCTGACACTCTCAGACACTCACTATCACTCTCTGACACTCTCAGACACTCACTATGACTCTCTGACACTCTCTGACACTCTCAGACACTCACTATCACTCTCTGACACTCTCTGACACACTCAGACACTCACTATCACTCTCTATCACTCTCTGACACTCTCAGACACTCACTATCACTCTCTGACACTCTCAGACACTCACTATGACTCTCTGACACTCTCTGACACTCTCAGACACTCACTATCACTCTCTGAAACTCTCTGACACACTCAGACACTCACTATCACTCTCTATCACTCTCTGACACTCTCAGACACTCACTATCACTCTCTATCACTCTCTGACACTCTCAAACACTCACTATCACTCTCTGACACTCTCAGACAATCACTATCAATCTCTGACACTCTCTGACACTCTCAGACACTCACTATCACTCTCTGATACTCTCTGACACTCTCAGACTCTCACTATCACTCTCTATCACTCTCTGACACTCCCAGACACTCACTATCACTCTCTGACATTCTCTGACACTCTCTGACACTCACAATCACTCTCTGACACTCTCTCACACTCTCAGACACTCACTATCACTCTCTGACATTCTCTGACACTCTCAAAGACTCACTATCACTCTCTGACACTCTCTGACACTCTCAGACACCCACTTTCACACTCTGACACTCTCAGACACTCACTATCACTCTCTGACACTCTCAGACACTCACTATGACTCTCTGACACTCTCTGACACTCTCAGACACTCACTATCACTCTCTGACACTCTCTGACACACTCAGACACTCACTATCACTCTCTATCACTCTCTGACACTCTCAGACACTCACTATCACTCTCTGACACTCTCAGACACTCACTATGACTCTCTGACACTCTCTGACACTCTCAGACACTCACTATCACTCTCTGAAACTCTCTGACACACTCAGACACTCACTATCACTCTCTATCACTCTCTGACACTCTCAGACACTCACTATCACTCTCTGACACTCTCAGACACTCACTATCACTCTCTGACACTCTCAGACACTCCCAGACACTCACTATCACTCTCTGACATTCTCAGACACTCACTATGACTCTCTGACACTCTCTGACACTCTCTGACACTCACTATCACTCTCTGACACTCTCTGACACACTCAGACACTCACTATCACTCTCTATCACTCTCTGACACTCTCAGACACTCACTATCACTCTCTGACACTCTCTGACACACTCAGACACTCACTGTCACTCTCTGACACTCTCAGACACTCACTATCACTCTCTGACACTCTCAGACACTCACTATCACTCTCTGACACTCTCTGACACCCCAGACACTCACTATCACTCTCTGACACTCTCAGACACTCACTATCACTCTCTGACACTCACTATCACTCTCTGACACTCTCTGACACACTCAGACACTCACTATCACTCTCTATCACTCTCTGACACTCTCAGACACTCACTATCACTCTCTGACACTCTCAGACACTCACTATCACTCTCTGACACTCTCTGACACTCCCAGACACTCACTATCACTCTCTGACACTCTCTGACACTCACTATCACTCTCTGACACTCTCAGACACTCACTATCACTCTCTGACACTCTCTGACACTCCCAGACACTCACTATCACTCTCTGACACTCTCAGACACTCACTATCACTCTCTGACACTCTCAGACACTCTCAGACACTCACTGTCACTTTCTGACACTCACAATCACTCTCTGACACTCTCTGGCACTCTCAGACACTCACTATCACTCTCTGACACTCTCTGACACTCTCTGACACTCACTATCACTCTCTGAAACTCTCTGACACTCTCAGACACTCACTATCACTCTCTGACACTCTCTGACACACTCAGACACTCACTATCACTCTCTATCACTCTCTGACACACTCTGACACTCTCTGACGCACTCAGACTCTCACTATCACTCTCTATCACTCTCTGACACTCTCTGACACTCACTATCACTCTCTGACACTCTCTGACACTCTCAGACACTCACTATCACTCTCTGACACTCTCAGACACTCACTATCACTCTCTGACACTCTCTGACACTCCCAGACACTCACTATCACTCTCTGACATTCTCGGACACTCTCTGACACTCACAATCACTCTCTATCACTCTCTGGCACTCTCAGACACTCACTATCACTCTCTGACACTCTCTGACACTCTCTGACACTCACTATCACTCTCTGACACTCTCTGACACACTCAGACACTCACTATCACTCTCTATCACTCTCTGACACTCTCAGACACTCACTATCACTCTCTGACACTCTCTGACACACTCAGACCCTCACTATCACTCTCTATCACTCTCTGACACTCACTATCACTCTCTGACACTCTCAGACACTCACTATCACTCTCTGACACTCTCAGACACTCACTATCACTCTCTGAAACTCTCTGACACTCTCAGACACTCACTATCACTCTCTGACACTCTCTGACACACTCAGACACTCACTATCACTCTCTATCACTCTCTGACACTCTCTGACACTCACTGACACTCTCTGACACACTCAGACACTCACTATCACTCTCTATCACTCTCTGACACTCTCTGACACTCACTATCACTCTCTGACACTCTCTGACACACTCAGACACTCACTATCACTCTCTGACACTCTCTGACACTCACTGACACTCTCTGACACACTCAGACACTCACTATCACTCTCTATCACTCTCTGACACTCTCTGACACTCACTATCACTCTCTGACACTCTCTGACACTCTCTGACACTCACTATCACTCTCTGACACACTCAGACACTCACTATCACTCTCTATCACTCTCTGACACACTCAGACACTCACTATCACTCTCTATCACTCTCTGACACACTCAGACACTCACTATCACTCTCTATCACTCTCTGACACTCTCTGACACTCACTATCACTCTCTGACACTCTCAGACACTCTCAGACACTCACTGTCACTCTCTGACACTCTCTGACACTCTCAGGCACTCACTATCACTCTCTGACACTCTCTGACACTCTCTGACACTCACTATCACTCTCTGAAACTCTCTGACACTCTCAGACACTCACTATCACTCTCTGACACTCTCTGACACACTCAGACACTCACTATCACTCTCTATCACTCTCTGACACTCTCTGACACTCACTGACACTCTCTGACACACTCAGACACTCACTATCACTCTCTATCACTCTCTGACACTCTCTGACACTCACTATCACTCTCTGACACTCTCTGACACACTCAGACACTCACTATCACTCTCTGACACTGTCTGACACTCACTGACACTCTCTGACACACTCAGACACTCACTATCACTCTCTATCACTCTCTGACACTCTCTGACACTCACTATCACTCTCTGACACTCTCTGACACTCTCTGACACTCACTATCACTCTCTGACACACTCAGACACTCACTATCACTCTCTATCACTCTCTGACACACTCAGACACTCACTATCACTCTCTATCACTCTCTGACACACTCAGACACTCACTATCACTCTCTATCACTCTCTGACACTCTCTGACACTCACTATCACTCTCTGACACTCTCAGACACTCTCAGACACTCACTGTCACTCTCTGACACTCTCTGACACTCTCAGGCACTCACTATCACTCTCTGACACTCTCTGACACTCACTATCACTCTCTGACGCTCTCTGACACTCTCAGACACTCACTGTCACTCTCTGACACTCTCTGACACTCCCAGACACTCACTATCATTCTCTGACCTTCTCTGACACTCTCTGGCACTCACAATCACACTCTCACACTCTCTGGCACTCTCAGACACTCACTATCACTCTCTGACACTCTCTGACACTCACTATCACTCTCTGACACACTCAGACACTCACTATCACTCTCTATCACTCTCTGACACTCTCAGACACTCACAATCACTCTCTGACACTCTCTGACACTCTCTGACACTCTCAGACACTCACTATCACTCTCTGACACTCTCTGACACACTCAGACACTCACTATCACTCTCTATCACTCTCTGACACTCTCAAACACTCACTATCACTCTCTGACACTCTCAGACAATCACTATCAATCTCTGACACTCTCTGACACTCTCAGACACTCACTATCACTCTCTGATACTCTCTGACACTCTCAGACTCTCACTATCACTCTCTATCACTCTCTGACACTCTCTGACACTCACTATCACTCTCTGACACTCTCTGACACTCCCAGACACTCACTATCACTCTCTGACATTCTCTGACACTCTCTGACACTCACAATCACTCTCTGACACTCTCTCACACTCTCAGACACTCACTATCACTCTCTGACATTCTCTGACACTCTCAAAGACTCACTATCACTCTCTGACACTCTCTGACACTCTCAGACACCCACTTTCACACTCTGACACTCTCAGACACTCACTATCACTCTCTGACACTCTCAGACACTCACTATGACTCTCTGACACTCTCTGACACTCTCAGACACTCACTATCACTCTCTGACACTCTCTGACACACTCAGACACTCACTATCACTCTCTATCACTCTCTGACACTCTCAGACACTCACTATCACTCTCTGACACTCTCAGACACTCACTATGACTCTCTGACACTCTCTGACACTCTCAGACACTCACTATCACTCTCTGAAACTCTCTGACACACTCAGACACTCACTATCACTCTCTATCACTCTCTGACACTC
Organism: Heterodontus francisci; assembly: GCF_036365525.1. Taxonomy (NCBI): domain Eukaryota; kingdom Metazoa; phylum Chordata; class Chondrichthyes; order Heterodontiformes; family Heterodontidae; genus Heterodontus; species Heterodontus francisci. The sequence continues at coordinate 1,116,284 of NW_027140445.1, read as the reverse complement.
TCAGACACTCACTATCACTCTCTATCACTCTCTGACACTCTCAAACACTCACTATCACTCTCTGACACTCTCAGACAATCACTATCAATCTCTGACACTCTCTGACACTCTCAGACACTCACTATCACTCTCTGATACTCTCTGACACTCTCAGACTCTCACTATCACTCTCTATCACTCTCTGACACTCTCTGACACTCACTATCACTCTCTGACACTCTCTGACACTCCCAGACACTCACTATCACTCTCTGACATTCTCTGACACTCTCTGACACTCACAATCACTCTCTGACACTCTCTCACACTCTCAGACACTCACTATCACTCTCTGACATTCTCTGACACTCTCAAAGACTCACTATCACTCTCTGACACTCTCTGACACTCTCAGACACCCACTTTCACACTCTGACACTCTCAGACACTCACTATCACTCTCTGACACTCTCAGACACTCACTATGACTCTCTGACACTCTCTGACACTCTCAGACACTCACTATCACTCTCTGACACTCTCTGACACACTCAGACACTCACTATCACTCTCTATCACTCTCTGACACTCTCAGACACTCACTATCACTCTCTGACACTCTCAGACACTCACTATGACTCTCTGACACTCTCTGACACTCTCAGACACTCACTATCACTCTCTGAAACTCTCTGACACACTCAGACACTCACTATCACTCTCTATCACTCTCTGACACTCTCAGACACTCACTATCACTCTCTGACACTCTCAGACACTCACTATCACTCTCTGACACTCTCAGACACTCCCAGACACTCACTATCACTCTCTGACATTCTCAGACACTCACTATGACTCTCTGACACTCTCTGACACTCTCAGACACTCACTATCACTCTCTGAAACTCTCTGACACACTCAGACACTCACTGTCACTCTCTATCACTCTCTGACACTCTCAGACACTCACTATCACTCTCTGACACTCTCAGACACTCACTATCACTCTCTGACACTCTCAGACACTCCCAGACACTCACTATCACTCTCTGACATTCTCTGACACTCACTGACACTCTCTGGCACTCTCAGACACTCACTATCACTCTCTGACACTCTCTGACACTCTCTGACACTCTCTGACACTCTCTGACACTCACTGTCACTCTCTGACACTCTCAGACACCCACTATCACACTCTGACACTCTCAGACACTCACTATCACTCTCTGACACTCTCAGACACTCACTATGACTCTCTGACACTCTCTGACACTCTCAGACACTCACTATCACTCTCTGACACTCTCAGACACTCACTATCACTCTCTGACACTCTCAGACACTCTCTGACACTCACAATCACTCTCTAACACTCTCTGACACTCTCAGACACTCTCTGACACTCACAATCACTCTCTAACACTCTCTGACACTCTCAGACACTCACTGTCACTCTCTGACACTCTCTGACACTCCCAGACACTCACTATCATTCTCTGACCTTCTCTGACACTCTCTGGCACTCACAATCACTCTCTCACACTCTCTGGCACTCTCAGACACTCACTATCACTCTCTGACACTCTCTGACACTCACTATCACTCTCTGACACACTCAGACACTCACTATCACTCTCTATCACTCTCTGACACTCTCAGACACTCACTATCACTCTCTGACACTCTCTGACACTCTCTGACACTCTCAGACACTCACTATCACTCTCTGACACTCTCTGACACTCTCTGACACTCTCAGACACTCACTATCACTCTCTGACACTCTCTGACACACTCAGACACTCACTATCACTCTCTATCACTCTCTGACACTCTCAAACACTCACTATCACTCTCTGACACTCTCAGACAATCACTATCAATCTCTGACACTCTCTGACACTCTCAGACACTCACTATCACTCTCTGATACTCTCTGACACTCTCAGACTCTCACTATCACTCTCTATCACTCTCTGACACTCTCTGACACTCACTATCACTCTCTGACACTCTCTGACACTCCCAGACACTCACTATCACTCTCTGACATTCTCTGACACTCTCTGACACTCACAATCACTCTCTGACACTCTCTCACACTCTCAGACACTCACTATCACTCTCTGACATTCTCTGACACTCTCAAAGACTCACTATCACTCTCTGACACTCTCTGACACTCTCAGCCACCCACTTTCACACTCTGACACTCTCAGACACTCACTATCACTCTCTGACACTCTCAGACACTCACTATGACTCTCTGACACTCTCTGACACTCTCAGACACTCACTATCACTCTCTGACACTCTCTGACACACTCAGACACTCACTATCACTCTCTATCACTCTCTGACACTCTCAGACACTCACTATCACTCTCTGACACTCTCAGACACTCACTATAACTCTCTGACACTCTCTGACACTCTCAGACACTCACTATCACTCTCTGAAACTCTCTGACACACTCAGACACTCACTATCACTCTCTATCACTCTCTGACACTCTCTGACACTCACTATCACTCTCTGACACTCTCTGACACTCCCAGACACTCACTATCACTCTCTGACATTCTCTGACACTCTCTGACACTCACAATCACTCTCTGACACTCTCTCACACTCTCAGACACTCACTATCACTCTCTGACATTCTCTGACACTCTCAAAGACTCACTATCACTCTCTGACACTCTCTGACACTCTCAGCCACCCACTTTCACACTCTGACACTCTCAGACACTCACTATCACTCTCTGACACTCTCAGACACTCACTATGACTCTCTGACACTCTCTGACACTCTCAGACACTCACTATCACTCTCTGACACTCTCTGACACACTCAGACACTCACTATCACTCTCTATCACTCTCTGACACTCTCAGACACTCACTATCACTCTCTGACACTCTCAGACACTCACTATAACTCTCTGACACTCTCTGACACTCTCAGACACTCACTATCACTCTCTGAAACTCTCTGACACACTCAGACACTCACTATCACTCTCTATCACTCTCTGACACTCTCAGACACTCACTGTCACTCTCTGACACTCACTGTCACTCTCTGACACTCACAATCACTCTCTGACACTCTCTGGCACTCTCAGACACTCACTATCACTCTCTATCACTCTCTGACACTCTCTGACACTCACTGACACTCTCTGACACACTCAGACACTCACTATCACTCTCTATCACTCTCTGACACTCTCTGACACTCACTATCACTCTCTGACATTCTCTGACACTCTCAAACACTCACTATCACTCTCTGACACTCTCTGACACTCTCAGACACTCACTGTCACTCTCTGACACTCTCTGACACTCTCAGACACCCACTATCACACTCTGACACTCTCAGACAATCACTATCACTCTCTGACACTCTCAGACACTCACTATGACTCTCTGACACTCTCTGACACTCTCAGACACTCACTATCACTCTCTGACACTCTCAGACACTCACTATCACTCTCTGACACTCTCTGACACTCTCAGACACTCTCTGACACTCACAATCACTCTCTGACACTCTCTGGCACTCTCAGACACTCACTATCACTCTCTGACATTCTCTGACACTCTCAAACACTCACTATCACTCTCTGACACTCTCTGACACTCTCAGACAATCACTATCACTCTCTGACGCTCTCTGACACTCTCAGACACTCACTATCACTCTCTGACACTCTCTGACACTCACTATCACTCTCTGACATTCTCTGACACTCTCTGACACTCTCTGGCACTCTCAAACACTCACGATCACTCTCTGACACTCTCTGACACTCTCTGACACTCTCAGACACTCACTGTCACTCTCTGACACTCTCAGACACCCACCATCACACTCTGACACTCTCAGACACTCACTATCACTCTCTGACACTCTCAGACACTCACTATGACTCTCTGACACTCTCTGACACTCTCAGACACTCACTATCACTCTCTGACACTCTCAGACACTCACTATCACTCTCTGACACTCTCAGACACTCTCTGACACTCACAATCACTCTCTGACACTCTCTGGCACTCTCAGACACTCACTATCACGCTCTGACATTCTCTGACACTCTCAAACACTCACTATCACTCTCTGACACTCTCTGACACTCACTATCACTCTCTGACGCTCTCTGACACTCTCAGACACTCACTGTCACTCTCTGACACTCTCTGACACTCCCAGACACTCACTATCACTCTCTGACATTCTCTGACACTCTCTGGCACTCACAATCACTCTCTGACACTCTCTGGCACTCTCAGACACTCACTATCACTCTCTGACACTCTCTGACACTCACTATCACTCTCTGACACACTCAGACTCTCACTATCACTCTCTATCACTCTCTGACACTCTCAGACACTCACTATCACTCTCTGACACTCTCTGACACTCTCTGACACTCACAATCACTCTCTGACACTCTCTGGCACTCTCAGGCACTCACTATCAGTCTCTGACACTCTCTGACACTCACTGACACTCTCTGACACACTCAGACACTCACTATCACTCTCTATCACTCTCTGACACTCTCTGACACTCAATATCACTCTCTGACATTCTCTGACACTCTCAAACACTCACTATCATTCTCTGACACTCTCTGACACTCTCAGACACTCACTGTCACTCTCTGACACTCTCTGACACTCTCAGACACCCACTATCACACTCTGACACTCTCAGACAATCACTATCACTCTCTGACACTCTCAGACACTCACTATGACTCTCTGACACTCTCTGACACTCTCAGACACTCACTATCACTCTCTGACACTCTCAGACACTCACTATCACTCTCTGACACTCTCTGACACTATCAGACACTCTCTGACACTCACAATCACTCTCTGACACTCTCTGGCACTCTCAGACACTCACTATCACTCTCTGACATTCTCTGACACTCTCAAACACTCACTATCACTCTCTGACACTCTCTGACACTCTCAGACAATCACTATCACTCTCTGACGCTCTCTGACACTCTCAGACACTCACTATCACTCTCTGACACTCTCTGACACTCACTATCACTCTCTGACATTCTCTGACACTCTCTGACACTCTCTGGCACTCTCAGACACTCACTATCACTCTCTGACACTCTCTGACACTCTCTGACACTCTCAGACACTCACTGTCACTCTCTGACACTCTCAGACACCCACCATCACACTCTGACACTCTCAGACACTCACTATCACTCTCTGACACTCTCAGACACTCACTATGACTCTCTGACACTCACTGACACTCTCAGACACTCACTATCACTCTCTGACACTCTCAGACACTCACTACAACTCTCTGACACTCTCAGACACTCTCTGACACTCACAATCACTCTCTGACACTCTCTGGCACTCTCAGACACTCACTATCACGCTCTGACATTCTCTGACACTCTCAAACACTCACTATCACTCTCTGACACTCTCTGACACTCTCTGACACTCACTATCACTCTCTGACGCTCTCTGACACTCTCAGACACTCACTGTCACTCTCTGACACTCTCTGACACTCCCAGACACTCACTATCACTCTCTGACACTCTCTGACACTCTCTGACACTCACAATCACTCTCTGACACTCTCTGGCACTCTCAGACACCCACTATCACACTCTGACACTCTCAGACACTCACTATCACTCTCTGACACTCTCAGACACTCACTATGACTCTCTGACACTATCTGACACTCTCAGACACTCACTATCACTCTCTGACACTCTCAGACACTCACTATCACTCTCTGACACTCTCAGACACTCTCTGACACTCACAATCACTCTCTGACACTCTCTGGCACTCTCAGACACTCACTATCACGCTCTGACATTCTCTGACACTCTCAAACACTCACTATCACTCTCTGACACTCTCTGACAATCTCAGACACTCACTATCACTCTCTGACGCTCTCTGACACTCTCAGACACTCACTGTCACTCTCTGACACTCTCTGACACTCCCAGACACTCACTATCACTCTCTGACATTCTCTGACACTCTCTGGCACTCACAATCACTCTCTGACACTCTCTGGCACTCTCAGACACTCACTATCACTCTCTGACACTCTCTGACACTCACTATCACTCTCTGACACACTCAGACACTCACTATCACTCTCTATCACTCTCTGACACTCTCAGACACTCACTATCACTCTCTGACACTCTCTGACACACTCAGACACTCATTATCACTCTCTATCACTCTCTGACACTCTCTGACACTCACTATCACTCTCTGACACTCTCTGACACACTCAGACACTCACTATCACTCTCTATCACTCTCTGACACTCTCTGACACTCACAATCACTCTCTGACACTCTCTGGCACTCTCAGACACTCACTATCACTCTCTGACACTCTCTGACACTCTCTGACACTCACTATCAATCTCTGAAACTCTCTGACACTCTCAGACACTCACTATCACTCTCTGACACTCTCTGACACACTCAGACACTCACTATCACTCTCTATCACTCTCTGACACTCTCTGACACTCACGGACACTCTCTGACACACTCAGACACTCACTATCACTCTCTATCACTCTCTGACACTCTCTGACACTCACTATAACTCTCTGACACTCTCAGACACTCTCAGACACTCACAATCACTCTCTGACACTCTCTGACACTCTCAGACACTCACTATCACTCTCTATCACTCTCTGACACTCCCAGACACTCACTATCACTCTCTGACATTCTCTGACACTCTCTGACACTCACAATCACTCTCTGACACTCTCTGGCACCCTCAGACACTCACTATTACTCTCTGACACTCTCTGACACTTACTATCACTCTCTGACATTCTCTGACACTCTCTGACACTCACAATCACTCTCTGACACCCTCTGACACTTACTATCACTCTCTGACATTCTCTGACACTCTCTGACACTCACAATCACTCTCTGACACTCTCTGACACTCACAATCACTCTCTGACACTCTCTGGCACTCTCAGACACTCACTATCACTCTCTGACTTTCTCTGACACTCTCAAACACTCACTATCACTCTCTGACACGCTCTGACACTCTCAGACACTCACTATCATTCTCTGACACTCTCTGACACGTTCAGACACTCACTATCACTCTCTGACACTCTCTGACACATTCAGACGCTCAGTATCACTCTCTATCACTCTCTGACACTCTCTGACACTCACTATCACTCTCTGACACTCTCAGACACTCTCAGACACTCACTATCACTCTCTGACACTCTCAGACACTCACTATCACTCTCTGACACTCTCAGACACTCACTATCACTCTCTGACACTCTCTGACACACTCAGACGCTCACTATCACTCTCTATCACTCTCTGACACTCACTATCACTCTCTATCACTCTCTGACACTCTCTGACACTCACTATCACTCTCTGACACTCACTATCACTCTCTGACACTCACTATCACTCTCTGACACTCTCAGACACTCTCTGACACTCACTATCACTCTCTGACACTCTCTGACACTCTCCGACACTCACTATCACTCTCTATCACTCTCTGACACTCTCTGACAATCTCTGACACTCTCAGACACTCTCAGACACTCACTATCACTCTCTGACACTCTCAGACACTCTCAGACACTCACTATCACTCTCTGACACTCTCTGACACACTCAGACGCTCACTATCACTCTCTATCACTCTCTGACACTCTCAGACACTCTCAGACACTCACTATCACTCTCTAACACTCTCTGACACTCTCAGACACTCACTATCACGCTCTGACACTCACTATCACTCTCTGACACTCTCAGACACTCACTATCACTCTCTATCACTCTCTGACACTCTCTGACACTCTCTGACACTCTCTGACACTCTCAGACACTCTCAGACACTCACTATCACTCTCTGACACTCTCAGACACTCTCAGACACTCACTATCACTCTCTGACACTCTCTGACACACTCAGACGCTCACTATCACTCTCTATCACTCTCTGACACTCTCAGACACTCTCAGACACTCACTATCACTCTCTGACACTCTCTGACACTCTCTGACACTCACTATCACTCTCTGACACTCACTATCACTCTCTGACACTCTCAGTCACTCTCAGACACTCACTATCACTCTCTGACACTCTCTGACACTCTCCGACACTCACTATCCCTCTGTATCACTCTCTGACACTCTCTGACACTCTCTGACACTCACTATCACTCTCTGACACTCTCAGACACTCTCAGACACTCACTATCACTCTCTGACACTCTCAGACACTCTCAGATACTCACTATCACTCTCTGACACTCTCTGACACTCTCTGACACTCACTATCACTCTCTGACACTCTCTGACACTCTCAGACACTCACTATCACTCTCTGACACTCTCTGACACACTCAGACACTCACTATCACTCTCTATCACTCTCTGACACTCTCTGACACTCACTATCAATCTCTGACACTCTCTGACACTCTCTGACACTCTCTGACACTCACTATCACTCTCTGACACTCTCTGACACTCACTATCACTCTCTGACACTCTCTGACACTCTCTGACTCTCACTATCACTCTCTGACACTCACTATCACTCTCTATCACTCTCTGACACTCTCTGACACTCACTATCACTCTCTGACACTCTCTGACACACTCAGACACTCACTATCACTCTCTATCACTCTCTGACACTCTCTGAAACTCACTATCACTCTCTGACACTCTCAGACACTCTCAGACACTCACTATCACTCTCTGACGCTCTCTGACACTCTCAGACACTCACTATCACTCTCTGACACTCTCTGACACGCTCAGACACTCACTATCACTCTCTGACACTCTCTGACACATTCAGACGCTCAGTATCACTCTCTATCACTCTCTGACACTCTCTGACACTCACTATCACTCTCTGACACTCTCAGACACTCTCAGACACTCACTATCACTCTCTGACATTCTCAGACACTCACTATCACTCTCTGACACTCTCAGACACTCACTATCACTCTCTGACACTCTCTGACACACTCAGACGCTCACTATCACTCTCTATCACTCTCTGACACTCAGTATCACTCTCTATCACTCTCTGACACTCTCTGACACTCACTATCACTCTCTGACACTCACTATCACTCTCAGACACTCACTATCACTCTCTGACACTCTCAGACACTCACTATCACTCTCTGACACTCTCTGACACACTCAGACGCTCACTATCACTCTCTATCACTCTCTGACACTCACTATCACTCTCTATCACTCTCTGACACTCTCTGACACTCACTATCACTCTCTGACACTCACTATCACTCTCTGACACTCACTATCACTCTCTGACACTCTCAGACACTCTCTGACACTCACTATCACTCTCTGACACTCTCTGACACTCTCTGACACTCACAATCACTCTCTGACACTCTCTGGCACTCTCAGACACTCACTATCACTCTCTGACACTCTCTGACACTCTCTGACACTCTCTGACACACTCAGACACTCACTATCACTCTCTATCACTCTCTGACACTCTCAGACACTCACTATCACTCTCTGACACTCTCTGACGCACTCAGACACTCACTATCACTCTCTATCACTCTCTGACACTCTCTGACACTCACTATCACTCTCTGACACTCTCTGACACACTCAGACACTCACTATCACGCTCTATCACTCTCTGACACTCTCTGACACTCACAATCACTCTCTGACACTCTCTGGCACTCTCAGACACTCACTATCACTCTCTGACACTCTCTGACACTCTCTGACACTCACTATCAATCTCTGAAACTCTCTGACACTCTCAGACACTCACTATCACTCTCTGACACTCTCTGACACACTCAGACACTCACTATCACTCTCTATCACTCTCTGACACTCTCTGACACTCACTGACACTCTCTGACACACTCAGACACTCACTATCACTCTCTATCACTCTCTGACACTCTCTGACACTCACTATAACTCTCTGACACTCTCAGACACTCTCAGACACTCACTGTCACTCTCTGACACTCTCTGACACTCTCAGACACTCACTATCACTCTCTATCACTCTCTGACACTCCCAGACACTCACTATCACTCTCTGACATTCTCTGACACTCTCTGACACTCACAATCACTCTCTGACACTCTCTGGCACCCTCAGACACTCACTATCACTCTCTGACACTCTCTGACACTTACTATCACTCTCTGACATTCTCTGACACTCTCTGACACTCACAATCACTCTCTGACACTCTCTGACACTCACAATCACTCTCTGACACTCTCTGACACTCTCAGACACTCAATATCACTCTCTGACACTCTCTGACACTTACTATCACTCTCTGACATTCTCTGACACTCTCTGACACTCACAATCACTCTCTGAAACTCTCTGACACTCACAATCACTCTCTGACACTCTCTGGCACTCTCAGACACTCACTATCACTCTCTGACTTTCTCTGACACTCTCAAACACTCACTATCACTCTCTGACACGCTCTGACACTCTCAGACACTCACTATCACTCTCTGACACTCTCTGACACGCTCAGACACTCACTATCACTCTCTGACACTCTCTGACACATTCAGACGCTCAGTATCACTCTCTATCACTCTCTGACACTCTCTGACACTCACTATCACTCTCTGATACTCTCAGACACTCTCAGACACTCACTATCACTCTCTGACACTCTCAGACACTCACTATCACTCTCTGACACTCTCAGACACTCACTATCACTCTCTGACACTCTCTGACACACTCAGACGCTCACTATCACTCTCTATCACTCTCTGACACTCACTATCACTCTCTATCACTCTCTGACACACTCTGACACTCACTATCACTCTCTGACACTCACTATCACTCTCTGACACTCACTATCACTCTCTGACACTCTCAGACACTCTCTGACACTCACTATCACTCTCTGACACTCTCTGACACTCTCCGACACTCACTATCACTCTCTATCACTCTCTGACACTCTCTGACACTCTCTGACACTCTCAGACACTCTCAGACACTCACTATCACTCTCTGACACTCACTATCACTCTCTGACACTCTCAGACACTCACTATCACTCTCTGACACTCTCTGACACACTCAGACGCTCACTATCACTCTCTATCACTCTCTGACACTCACTATCACTCTCTATCACTCTCTGACACTCTCTGACACTCACTATCACTCTCTGACACTCACTATCACTCTCTGACACTCACTATCACTCTCTGACACTCTCAGACACTCTCTGACACTCACTATCACTCTCTGACACTCTCTGACACTCTCCGACACTCACTATCACTCTCTATCACTCTCTGACACTCTCTGACACTCTCTGACACTCTCAGACACTCTCAGACACTCACTATCACTCTCTGACACTCTCAGACACTCTCAGACACTCACTATCACTCTCTGACACTCTCTGACACACTCAGATGCTCACTATCACTCTCTATCACTCTCTGACACTCTCAGACACTCTCGGACACTCACTATCACTCTCTGACACTCTCAGACACTCACTATCACTCTCTGACACTCACTATCACTCTCTGACACTCTCAGACACTCACTATCACTCTCTATCACTCTCTGACACTCTCTGACACTCTCTGACACTCTCAGACACTCTCAGACACTCACTATCACTCTCTGACACTCTCTGACACACTCAGACGCTCACTATCACTCTCTATCACTCTCTGACACTCTCAGACACTCTCAGACACTCACTATCACTCTCTGACACTCTCTGACACTCTCAGACACTCACTATCACTCTCTGACACTCACTATCACTGTCTGACACTCTCAGACACTCACTATCACTCTCTATCACTCTCTGACACTCTCTGACACTCTCTGACACTCTCAGACACTCTCAGACAATCACTATCACTCTCTGACACTCTCAGACACTCTCAGACACTCACTATCACTCTCTGACACTCTCTGACACTCTCTGACACTCACTATCAATCTCTGAAACTCTCTGACACTCTCAGACACTCACTATCACTCTCTGACACTCTCTGACACACTCAGACACTCACTATCACTCTCTATCACTCTCTGACACTCTCTGACACTCACTGACACTCTCTGACACACTCAGACACTCACTATCACTCTCTATCACTCTCTGACACTCTCTGACACTCTCTATAACTCTCTGACACTCTCAGACACACTCAGACACTCACTGTCACTCTCTGACACTCTCTGACACTCTCAGACACTCACTATCACTCTCTGACATTCTCTGACACTCTCTGACACTCACAATCACTCTCTGACACTCTCTGGCACCCTCAGACACTCACTATCACTCTCTGACACTCTCTGACACTTACTATCACTCTCTGACATTCTCTGACACTCTCTGACACTCACAATCACTCTCTGACACTCTCTGACACTCACAATCACTCTCTGACACTCTCTGACACTCTCAGACACTCAATATCACTCTCTGACACTCTCTGACACTTACTATCACTCTCTGACATTCTCTGACACTCTCTGACATTCACAATCACTCTCTGACACTCTCTGACACTCACTATCACTCTCTGACACTCTCAGACACTCTCTGACACTCACTATCACTCTCTGACACTCTCTGACACTCTCCGACACTCACTATCACTCTCTATCACTCTCTGACACTCTCTGACACTCTCAGACACTCACTATCACTCTCTGACACTCTCAGACACTCACTATCACTCTCTGACACTCACTATCACTCTCTGACACTCTCTGACACTCTCTGACACTCTCAGACACTCTCTGACACTCTCAGACACTCTCTGACACTCACTATCACTCTCTGACACTCTCAGACACTCTCAGACACTCACTATCACTCTCTGACACTCTCAGACACTCTCAGACACTCACTATCACTCTCTGACACTCTCAGACACTCACTATCACTCTCTGACACTCTCTGACACTCTCAGACACTCACTATCACTCTCTGACACTCACTATCACTCTCTGACACTCTCAGACACTCACTATCACTCTCTATCACTCTCTGACACTCTCTGACACTCTCTGACACGCTCTGACACTCTCAGACACTCTCAGACACTCACTATCACTCTCTGACACTCTCAGACACACTCAGACACTCACTATCACTCTCTGACACTCTCTGACACACTCAGACGCTCACTATCACTCTCTATCACTCTCTGACACTCTCAGACACTCTCAGACACTCACTATCACTCTCTGACACTCTCTGACACTTTCTGACACTCACTATCACTCTCTGACACTCACTATCACTCTCTGACACTCTCAGTCACTCTCAGACACTCACTATCACTCTCTGACACTCTCTGACACTCTCCGACACTCACTATCCCTCTGTATCACATTCTGACACTCTCTGACACTCTCTGACACTCACTATCACTCTCTGACACTCTCAGACACTCTCAGACACTCACTATCACTCTCTGACACTCTCTGACACTCTCTGACACTCACTATCACTCTCTGACACTCTCTGACACTCTCAGACACTCACTATCACTCTTTGACACTCTCTGACACACTCAGACACTCACTATCACTCTCTATCACTCTCTGACACTCTCTGACACTCACTATCACTCTCTGACACTCTCTGACACTCTCTGACACTCACTATCACTCTCTGACACTCTCTGACACACTCAGACACTCACTATCACTCTCTATCACTCTCTGACACTCTCTGACACTCACTATCACTCTCTGACACTCTCTGACACTCTCTGACACTCACTATCACTCTCTGACACTCTCAGACACTCACTATCACTCTCTGACACTCTCTGACACTCTCTGACTCTCACTATCACTCTCTGACACTCACTATCACTCTCTATCACTCTCTGACACTCTCTGACACTCACTATCACTCTCTGACACTCTCTGACACACTCAGACACTCACTATCACTCTCTATCACTCTCTGACACTCTCTGAAACTCACTGTCACTCTCTGACACTCTCAGACACTCTCAGACACTCACTATCACTCTCTGACGCTCTCTGACACTCTCAGACACTCACTATCACTCTCTGACACTCTCTGACACTCCCAGACACTCACTATCACTCTCTGACATTCTCTGACACTCTCTGACACTCACAATCACTCTCTGACACTCTCTGGCACTCTCAGACACTCACTATCACTCTCTGACACTCTCTGACACTCTCTGACACTCTCTGACACACTCAGACACTCACTATCACTCTCTATCACTCTCTGACACTCTCAGACACTCACTATCACTCTCTGACACTCTCTGACACACTCAGACACTCACTATCACTCTCTATCACTCTCTGACACTCTCTGACACTCACTATCACTCTCTGACACTCTCTGACACACTCAGACACTCACTATCACTCTCTATCACTCTCTGACACTCTCTGACACTCACAATCACTCTCTGACACTCTCTGGCACTCTCAGACACTCACTATCACTCTCTGACACTCTCTGACACTCTCTGACACTCACTATCAATCTCTGAAACTCTCTGGCACTCTCAGACACTCACTATCTCTCTCTGACACTCTCTGACACACTCAGACACTCACTATCACTCTCTATCACTCTCTGACACTCTCTGACACTCACTGACACTCTCTGACACACTCAGACACTCACTATCACTCTCTATCACTCTCTGACACTCTCTGACACTCACTATAACTCTCTGACACTCTCAGACACTCTCAGACACTCACTGTCACTCTCTGACACTCTCTGACACTCTCAGACACTCACTATCACTCTCTATCACTCTCTGACACTCCCAGACACTCACTATCACTCTCTGACATTCTCTGACACTCTCTGACACTCACAATCACTCTCTGACACTCTCTGGCACCCTCAGACACTCACTATCACTCTCTGACACTCTCTGACACTTAATTTCACTCTCTGACATTCTCTGACACTCTCTGACACTCACAATCACTCTCTGACACTCTCTGACACTCACAATCACTCTCTGACACTCTCTGACACTCTCAGACACTCAATATCACTCTCTGACACTCTCTGACACTTACTATCACTCTCTGACATTCTCTGACACTCTCTGACACTCACAATCACTCTCTGACACTCTCCGACACTCACAATCACTCTCTGACACTCTCTGGCACTCTCAGACACTCACTATCACTCTCTGACTTTCTCTGACACTCTCAAACACTCACTATCACTCTCTGACACGCTCTGACACTCTCAGACACTCACTATCACTCTCTGACACTCTCTGACACACTCAGACACTCACTATCACTCTCTGACACTCTCTGACACATTCAGACGCTCAGTATCACTCTCTATCACTCTCTGACACTCTCTGACACTCACTATCACTCTCTGACACTCTCAGACACTCTCAGACACTCACTATCACTCTCTGACACTCTCAGACACTCACTATCACTCTCTGACACTCTCAGACACTCACTATCACTCTCTGACACTCTCTGACACACTCAGACGCTCACTATCAATCTCTATCACTCTCTGACACTCACTATCACTCTCTATCACTCTCTGACACTCTCTGACACTCACTATCACTCTCTGACACTCACTATAACTCTCTGACACTCACTATCACTCTCTGACACTCTCAGACACTCTCTGACACTCACTATCACTCTCTGACACTCTCTGACACTCTCCGACACTCACTATCACTCTCTATCACTCTCTGACACTCTCTGACACTCTCAGACACTCTCAGACACTCACTATCACTCTCTGACACTCTCAGACACTCTCAGACACTCACTATCACTCTCTGACACTCTCTGACACACTCAGACGCTCACTATCACTCTCTATCACTCTCTGACACTCTCAGACACTCACTATCACTCTCTGACACTCTCTGACACTCTCAGACACTCACTATCACTCTCTGACACTCACTATCACTCTCTGACACTCTCAGACACTCACTATCACTCTCTATCACTCTCTGACACTCTCTGACACTCTCTGACACTCTCTGACACTCTCAGACACTCTCAGACACTCACTATCACTCTCTGACACTCACTATCACTCTCTGACACTCTCAGACACTCACTATCACTCTCTGACACTCTCTGACACACTCAGACGCTCACTATCACTCTCTATCACTCTCTGACACTCACTATCACTCTCTATCACTCTCTGACACTCTCTGACACTCACTATCACTCTCTGACACTCACTATCACTCTCTGACACTCACTATCACTCTCTGACACTCTCAGACACTCTCTGACACTCACTATCACTCTCTGACACTCTCTGACACTCTCCGACACTCACTATCACTCTCTGACACTCTCTGACACTCTCTGACACTCTCAGACACTCTCAGACACTCACTATCACTCTCTGACACTCTCAGACACTCTCAGACACTCACTATCACTCTCTGACACTCTCTGACACACTCAGACGCTCACTATCACTCTCTATTACTCTCTGACACTCTCAGACACTCTCAGAAACTCACTATCACTCTCTGACACTCTCTGACACTCTCAGACACTCACTATCACTCTCTGACACTCACTATCACTCTCTGACACTCTCAGACACTCTCAGACACTCACTATCACTCTCTGACACTCACTATCACGCTCTGACACTCTCAGACACTCACTATCACTCTCTATCACTCTCTGACACTCTCTGACATTCTCTGACACTCTCTGACACTCTCAGACACTCTCAGACACTCACTATCACTCTCTGACACTCTCAGACACTCTCAGACACTCACTATCACTCTCTGACACTCTCTGACACACTCAGACGCTCACTATCACTCTCTATCACTCTCTGACACTCTCAGACACTCACTATCACTCTCTGACACTCTCTGACACTCTCTGACACTCACTATCACTCTCTGACACTCACTATCACTCTCTGACACTCTCAGTCACTCTCAGACACTCACTATCACTCTCTGACACTCTCTGACACTCTCCGACACTCACTATCCCTCTGTATCACTCTCTGACACTCTCTGACACTCTCTGACACTCACTATCACTCTCTGACACTCTCAGGCACTCTCAAACACTCACTATCACTCTCTGACACTCTCAGACACTCTCAGACACTCACTATCACTCTCTGACACTCTCTGACACTCACTATCCCTCTGTATCACTCTCTGACACTCTCTGACACTCTCAGTCACTCTCAGACACTCACTATCACTCTCTGACACTCTCTGACACTCTCCGACACTCACTATCCCTCTGTATCACTCTCTGACACTCTCTGACACTCTCTGACACTCACTATCACTCTCTGACACTCTCAGGCACTCTCAGACACTCACTATCACTCTCTGACACTCTCAGACACTCTCAGACACTCACTATCACTCTCTGACACTCTCTGACACTCTCTGACACTCACTATCACTCTCTGACACTCTCTGACACTCTCAGACACTCACTATCACTCTCTGACACTCTCTGACACACTCAGACACTCACTATCACTCTCTATCACTCTCTGACACTCTCTGACACTCACTATCACTCTCTGACACTCTCTGACACTCTCTGACACTCACTATCACTCTCTGACACTCTCTGACTCTCACTATCACTCTCTGACACTCACTATCACTCTCTATCACTCTCTGACACTCTCTGACACTCAGTATCACTCTCTGACACTCTGTGACACACTCAGACACTCACTATCACTCTCTATCACTCTCTGACACTCTCTGAAACTCACTATCACTCTCTGACACTCTCAGACACTCTCAGACACTCACTATCACTCTCTGACGCTCTCTGACACTCTCAGACACTCACTATCACTCTCTGACACTCTCTGACACTCCCAGACACTCACTATCACTCTCTGACATTCTCTGACACTCTCTGACACTCACAATCACTCTCTGACACTCTCTGGCACTCTCAGACACTCGCTATCACTCTCTGACACTCTCTGACACTCTCTGACACTCACTATCAATCTCTGAAACTCTCTGACACTCTCAGACACTCACTATCACTCTCTGACACTCTCTGACACACTCAGACACTCACTATCACTCTCTATCACTCTCTGACACTCTCTGACACTCACTGACACTCTCTGACACACTCAGACACTCACTATCACTCTCTATCACTCTCTGACACTCTCTGACACTCACTATCACTCTCTGACACTCTCAGACACTCTCAGACACTCACTGTCACTCTCTGACACTCTCTGACACTCTCAGACACTCACTATCACTCTCTATCACTCTCTGACACTCCCAGACACTCACTATCACTCTCTGACATTCTCTGACACTCTCTGACACTCACGATCACTCTCTGACACTCTCTGGCACTCTCAGACACTCACTATCACTCTCTGACATTCTCTGACACTCTCTGACACTCACAATCACTCTCTGACACTCTCTGACACTCACAATCACTCTCTGACACTCTCTGACACTCTCAGACACTCACTATCACTCTCTGACACTCTCTGACACTTACTATCTCTCTCTGACATTCTCTGACACTCTCTGACTCTCACAATCACTCTCTGACACTCTCTGACACTCACAATCACTCTCTGACACTCTCTGGCACTCTCAGACACTCACTATCACTCTCTGACTTTCTCTGACACTCTCAAACACTCACTATCACTCTCTGACAAGCACTGACACTCTCATACACTCACTATCACTCTCTGACACTCTCTGACACGCTCAGACACTCACTATCACTCTCTGACACTCTCTGACACATTCAGACGCTCAGTATCACTCTCTATCACTCTCTGACACTCTCTGACACTCACTATCACTCTCTGACACTCTCAGACACTCTCAGACACTCACTATCACTCTCTGACACTCTCAGACACTCACTATCACTCTCTGACACTCTCTGACACTCTCAGACACTCACTATCACTCTCTGACACTCTCTGACACACTCAGACGCTCACTATCACTCTCTATCACTCTCTGACACTCACTATCACTCTCTATCACTCTCTGACACTCTCTGACACTCACTATCACTCTCTGACACTCACTATCACTCTCTGACACTCACTATCACTCTCTGACACTCTCAGACACTCTCCGACACTCAGTATCACTCTCTGACACTCTCTGACACTCTCCGACACTCACTATCACTCTCTATCACTCTCTGACACTCTCTGACACTCTCTGACACTCTCAGACACTCTCAGACATTCACTATCACTCTCTGACACTCTCAGACACTCTCAGACACTCACTATCACTCTCTGACACTCTCTGACACACTCAGACGCTCACTATCACTCTCTATCACTCTCTGACACTCTCAGACACTCTCAGACACTCACTATCACTCTCTGACACTCTCTGACACTCTCTGACACTCACTATCACTCTCTGACACTCACTATCACTCTCTGACACTCTCAGACACTCTCAGACACTCACTATCACTCTCTGACACTCTCTGACACTCTCCGACACTCACTATCACTCTCTATCACTCTCTGACACTCTCAGACACTCTCAGACACTCACTATCACTCTCTGACACTCTCTGACACTCTCCGACACTCACTATCACTCTCTATCACTCTCTGACACTCTCTGACACTCTCTGACACTCACTATCACTCTCTGACACTCTCAGACACTCTCAGACACTCACTATCACTCTCTGACACTCTCTGACATTCACTATCACTCTCTGACACTCTCTGACACTCTCAGACACTCAGTATCACTCTCTGACACTCTCTGACACTCTCCGACACTCACTATCACTCTCTATCACTCTCTGAAACTCTCTGACACTCTCTGACACTCACTATCAATCTCTGACACTCTCAGACACTCTCAGACACTCACTATCACTCTCTGACACTCTCTGACACTCACTATCACTCTCTGACACTCTCAGACACTCTCAGACACTCACTATCACTCTCTGACACTCTCTGACACTCTCTGACACTCACTATCACTCTCTGACACCCTCTGACACTCTCAGACACTCACTATCACTCTCTGACACTCTCTGACACACTCAGACACTCACTATCACTCTCTATCACTCTCTGACACTCTCTGACACTCACTATCACACTCTGACACTCTCAGACACTCTCAGACACTCACTATCACTCTCTGACACTCACTATCACTCTCTGACACTCTCAGACACTCTCAGCCACTCACTATCACTCTCTGACACTCTCTGACACTCACTATCACTCTCTGACACTCTCTGAAACTCTCTGACACTCACCATCACTCTCTGACACTCTCAGACACTCTCAGCCACTCACTATCACTCTCTGACACTCTCTGACACTCACTATCACTCTCTGACACTCTCTGAAACTCTCTGACACTCACTATCACTCTCTGACACTCTCAGACTCTCTCAGCCACTCACTATCACTCTCTGACACTCTCAGACACTCTCAGACACTCACTATCACTCTCTGACACTCTCTGACACTCTCTGACACTCACTATCACTCTCTGACACTCACTATCACTCTCTGACACTCCCAGACACTCTCAGACACTCACTATCACTCTCTATCACTCTCTGACACTCTCAGGCACTCACTATCACTCTCTATCACTCTCTGACACTCTCTGACACTCACTATCACTCTCTATCACTCTCTGACACTCTCTGACAATCACTATCACTCTCTGACACTCTCTGACACTCTCAGACACTCACTATCACTCTCTGACACTCTCAGACACTCTCAGACACTCACTATCACTCTCTGACACTCTCTGACACTCTCTGACACTCACTATCACTCTCTGACACTCACTATCACTCTCTGACACTCCCAGACACTCTCAGACACTCACTATCACTCTCTATCACTCTCTGACACTCTCAGGCACTCACTATCACTCTCTATCACTCTCTGACACTCTCTGACACTCACTATCACTCTCTATCACTCTCTGACACTCTCTGACAATCACTATCACTCTCTGACACTCTCTGACACTCTCAGACACTCACTATCACTCTCTATCACTCTCTGAAACACTCTGACACTCACTATCACTCTCTGACACTCTCAGACACTCTCAGCCACTCACAATCACTCTCTGACACTCTCTGACACTCACAATCACTCTCTGACACTCTCTGGCACTCTCAGACACTCACTATCACTCTCTGACTTTCTCTGACACTCTCAAACACTCACTATCACTCTCTGACACGCACTGACACTCTCATACACTCACTATCACTCTCTGACACTCTCTGACACGCTCAGCCACTCACTATCACTCTCTGACACTCTCTGACACTCACTATCACTCTCTGACACTCTCTGAAACTCTCTGACACTCACAATCACTCTCTGACACTCTCTGACACTCACAATCACTCTCTGACACTCTCTGGCACTCTCAGACACTCACTATCACTCTCTGACTTTCTCTGACACTCTCAAACACTCACTATCACTCTCTGACACGCACTGACACTCTCATACACTCTCTATCACTCTCTGACACTCTCTGACACTCACTATCACTCTCTGACACTCACTATCACTCTCTGACACTCACTATCACTCTCTGACACTCTCAGACACTCTCCGACACTCAGTATCACTCTCTGACACTCTCTGACACTCTCCGACACTCACTATCACTCTCTATCACTCTCTGACACTCTCTGACACTCTCTGACACTCTCTGACACTCTCTGACACTCTCTGACACTCTCAGACACTCTCAGACACTCACTATCACTCTCTGACACTCTCTGACACACTCAGACGCTCACTATCACTCTCTATCACTCTCTGACACTCTCAGACACTCTCAGACACTCACTATCACTCTCTGACACTCTCTGACACTCTCTGACACTCACTATCACTCTCTGACACTCACTATCACTCTCTGACACTCTCAGACACTCTCAGACACTCACTATCACTCTCTGACACTCTCTGACACTCTCCGACACTCACTATCACTCTCTATCACTCTCTGACACTCTCAGACACTCTCAGACACTCACTATCACTCTCTGACACTCTCTGACACTCTCCGACACTCACTATCACTCTCTATCACTCTCTGACACTCTCTGACACTCTCTGACACTCACTATCACTCTCTGACACTCTCAGACACTCTCAGACACTCACTATCACTCTCTGACACTCTCTGACATTCACTATCACTCTCTGACACTCTCTGACACTCTCAGACACTCAGTATCACTCTCTGACACTCTCTGACACTCTCCGACACTCACTATCACTCTCTATCACTCTCTGACACTCTCTGACACTCTCTGACACTCACTATCACTCTCTGACACTCTCAGACACTCTCAGACACTCACTATCACTCTCTGACACTCTCTGACACTCACTATCACTCTCTGACACTCTCAGACACTCTCAGACACTCACTATCACTCTCTGACACTCTCTGACACTCTCTGACACTCACTATCACTCTCTGACACCCTCTGACACTCTCAGACACTCACTATCACTCTCTGACACTCTCTGACACACTCAGACACTCACTATCACTCTCTATCACTCTCTGACACTCTCTGACACTCACTATCACACTCTGACACTCTCAGACACTCTCAGACACTCACTATCACTCTCTGACACTCACTATCACTCTCTGACACTCTCAGACACTCTCAGCCACTCACTATCACTCTCTGACACTCTCTGACACTCACTATCACTCTCTGACACTCTCTGAAACTCTCTGACACTCACTATCACTCTCTGACACTCTCAGACACTCTCAGCCACTCACTATCACTCTCTGACACTCTCTGACACTCACTATCACTCTCTGACACTCTCTGAAACTCTCTGACACTCACTATCACTCTCTGACACTCTCAGACTCTCTCAGCCACTCACTATCACTCTCTGACACTCTCAGACACTCTCAGACACTCACTATCACTCTCTGACACTCTCTGACACTCACTATCACTCTCTGACACTCACTATCACTCTCTGACACTCCCAGACACTCTCAGACACTCACTATCACTCTCTGACACTCTCTGACACTCTCAGGCACTCACTATCACTCTCTATCACTCTCTGACACTCTCTGACACTCACTATCACTCTCTATCACTCTCTGACACTCTCTGACACTCACTGTCACTCTCTGACACTCTCTGACACTCTCAGACACTCACTATCACTCTCTATCACTCTCTGAAACACTCTGACACTCACTATCACTCTCTGACACTCTCAGACACTCTCAGCCACTCACTATCACTCTCTGACACTCTCTGACACTCACTATCACTCTCTGACACTCTCTGAAACTCTCTGACACTCACTATCACTCTCTGACACTCTCTGACACTCTCTGACACTCACTATCACTCTCTGACACTCACTATCACTCTCTGACACTCCCAGACACTCTCAGACACTCACTATCACTCTCTGACACTCTCTGACACTCTCAGACACTCACTATCACTCTCTATCACTCTCTGACACTCTCTGACACTCACTATCACTCTCTATCACTCTCTGACACTCTCTGACACTCACTATCACTCTCTATCACTCTCTGACACTCTCAGACACTCACTATCACTCTCTATCACTCTCTGACACTCTCTGACACTCACTATCACTCTCTATCACTCTCTGACACTCTCTGACACTCACTATCACTCTCTGACACTCTCAGACACTCTCAGCCACTCACTATCACTCTCTGACACTCTCTGACACTCTCTGACACTCACTATCACTCTCTGACACTCACTATCACTCTCTGACACTCCCAGACACTCTCAGACACTCACTATCACTCTCTGACACTCTCTGACACTCTCAGACAATCACTATCACTCTCTATCACTCTCTGACACTCTCTGACACTCACTATCACTCTCTGACACTCTCAGACACTCTCAGCCACTCACTATCACTCTCTGACACTCTCTGACACTCACTATCACTCTCTGACACTCTCTGAAACTCTCTGACACTCACTATCACTCTCTGACACTCTCAGACACTCTCAGCCACTCACTATCACTCTCTGACACCGTCTGACACTCACTATCACTCTCTGACACTCTCAGACACTCTCAGACACTCACTATCACTCTCTGACACTCTCAGACACTCTCAGACACTCACTATCACTCTCTGACACTCACTATCACTCTCTGACACTCCCAGACACTCTCAGACACTCACTATCACTCTCTGACACTCTCTGACACTCACTATCACTCTCTGACACTCTCTGAAACTCTCTGACACTCACTATCACTCTCTGACACTCTCAGACACTCTCAGCCACTCACTATCACTCTCTGACACCGTCTGACACTCACTATCACTCTCTGACACTCTCAGACACTCTCAGACACTCACTATCACTCTCTGACACTCTCTGACACTCTCAGACAATCACTATCACTCTCTATCACTCTCTGACACTCTCTGACACTCACTATCACTCTCTGACACTCTCAGACACTCTCAGCCACTCACTATCACTCTCTGACACTCTCTGACACTCACTATCACTCTCTGACACTCTCTGAAACTCTCTGACACTCACTATCACTCTCTGACACTCTCAGACACTCTCAGCCACTCACTATCACTCTCTGACACCGTCTGACACTCACTATCACTCTCTGACACTCTCAGACACTCTCAGACACTCACTATCACTCTCTGACACTCTCAGACACTCTCAGACACTCACTATCACTCTCTGACACTCACTATCACTCTCTGACACTCCCAGACACTCTCAGACACTCACTATCACTCTCTGACACTCTCTGACACTCACTATCACTCTCTGACACTCTCTGAAACTCTCTGACACTCACTATCACTCTCTGACACTCTCAGACACTC
This sequence comes from Heterodontus francisci, assembly GCF_036365525.1. Lineage (NCBI taxonomy): Eukaryota > Metazoa > Chordata > Chondrichthyes > Heterodontiformes > Heterodontidae > Heterodontus > Heterodontus francisci. Next base: position 1,091,174 of record NW_027140445.1, on the reverse strand, counting down.
TCAGCCACTCACTATCACTCTCTGACACCGTCTGACACTCACTATCACTCTCTGACACTCTCAGACACTCTCAGACACTCACTATCACTCTCTGACACTCTCAGACACTCTCAGACACTCACTATCACTCTCTGACACTCACTATCACTCTCTGACACTCCCAGACACTCTCAGACACTCACTATCACTCTCTGACACTCTCTGACACTCTCAGACACTCACTATTACTCTCTATCACTCTCTGACACTCTCTGACACTCACTATCACTCTCTATCACTCTCTGACACTCTCTGACACTCACTATCACTCTCTGACACTCTCAGACACTCTCAGCCACTCACTATCACTCTCTGACACTCTCTGACAATCACTATCACTCTCTGACACTCTCAGACACTCACTATCACTCTCTGACACTCTCTGACACTCTCTGACACTCACTATCACTCTCTGACACTCTATCACTCTCTGACACTCCCAGACACTCTCAGACACTCACTATCACTCTCTGACACTCTCTGACACTCTCAGACACTCACTATCACTCACTATCACTCTCTGACACTCTCTGACACTCACTATCACTCTCTGACACTCTCAGACACGCTCAGACGCTCACTATCACTCTCTGAAACTCTCAGACACTCACTATCACTCTCTATCACTCTCTGACACTCCCAGACACTCACTATCACTCTCTGACACTCTCAGACACTCACTATTACTCTCTATCACTCTCTGACACTCTCAGACACTCACTATTACTCTCTATCACTCTCTGACACTCTCTGACACTCACTATCACTCTCTATCACTCTCTGACACTCTCTGACACTCACTATCACTCTCTGACACTCTCAGACACTCTCAGACACTCACTATCACTCTCTGACACTCTCTGACACTCTCTGACACTCACTATCACTCTCTGACACTCACTATCACTCTCTGACACTCTCAGACACTCTCAGACACTCACTATCACTCTCTGACACTCTCTGACACTCTCCGACACTCACTATCACTCTCTATCACTCTCTGACACTCTCAGACACTCTCAGACACTCACTATCACTCTCTGACACTCTCTGACACTCTCCGACACTCACTATCACTCTCTATCACTCTCTGACACTCTCTGACACTCTCTGACACTCACTATCACTCTCTGACACTCTCAGACACTCTCAGACACTCACTATCACTCTCTGACACTCTCTGACATTCACTATCACTCTCTGACACTCTCTGACACTCTCTGACACTCTCAGACACTCAGTATCACTCTCTGACACTCTCTGACACTCTCCGACACTCACTATCACTCTCTATCACTCTCTGACACTCTCTGACACTCTCTGACACTCACTATCACTCTCTGACACTCTCAGACACTCTCAGACACTCACTATCACTCTCTGACACTCTCTGACACTCACTATCACTCTCTATCACTCTCTGACACTCTCTGACACTCACTATCACACTCTGACACTCTCAGACACTCTCAGACACTCACTATCACTCTCTGACACTCACTATCACTCTCTGACACTCTCAGACACTCTCAGCCACTCACTATCACTCTCTGACACTCTCTGACACTCACTATCACTCTCTGACACTCTCTGAAACTCTCTGACACTCACTATCACTCTCTGACACTCTCAGACACTCTCAGCCACTCACTATCACTCTCTGACACTCTCTGACACTCACTATCACTCTCTGACACTCTCTGAAACTCTCTGACACTCACTATCACTCTCTGACACTCTCAGACTCTCTCAGCCACTCACTATCACTCTCTGACACTCTCAGACACTCTCAGACACTCACTATCACTCTCTGACACTCTCTGACACTCTCTGACACTCACTATCACTCTCTGACACTCCCAGACACTCTCAGACACTCACTATCACTCTCTGACACTCTCTGACACTCTCAGGCACTCACTATCACTCTCTATCACTCTCTGACACTCTCTGACACTCACTATCACTCTCTATCACTCTCTGACACTCTCTGACACTCACTATCACTCTCTGACACTCTCTGACACTCTCAGACACTCACTATCACTCTCTATCACTCTCTGAAACACTCTGACACTCACTATCACTCTCTGACACTCTCAGACACTCTCAGCCACTCACTATCACTCTCTGAAACTCTCTGACACTCACTATCACTCTCTGACACTCTCTGAAACTCTCTGACACTCACTATCACTCTCTGACACTCTCTGACACTCTCTGACACTCACTATCACTCTCTGACACTCACTATCACTCTCTGACACTCCCAGACACTCTCAGACACTCACTATCACTCTCTGACACTCTCTGACACTCTCAGACACTCACTATCACTCTCTATCACACTCTGACACTCTCTGACACTCACTATCACTCTCTATCACTCTCTGACACTCTCTGACACTCACTATCACTCTCTGACACTCTCAGACACTCTCAGCCACTCACTATCACTCTCTGACACTCTCTGACACTCTCTGACACTCACTATCACTCTCTGACACTCACTATCACTCTCTGACACTCCCAGACACTCTCAGACACTCACTATCACTCTCTGACACTCTCTGACACTCTCAGACAATCACTATCACTCTCTATCACTCTCTGACACTCTCTGACACTCACTATCACTCTCTGACACTCTCAGACACTCTCAGCCACTCACTATCACTCTCTGACACTCTCTGACACTCACTATCACTCTCTGACACTCTCTGAAACTCTCTGACACTCACTATCACTCTCTGACACTCTCTGACACTCTCAGCCACTCACTATCACTCTCTGACACTCACTATCACTCTCTGACACTCTCAGACACTCTCAGCCACTCACTATCACTCTCTGACACTCTCTGACACTCACTATCACTCTCTGACACTCTCTGAAACTCTCTGACACTCACTATCACTCTCTGACACTCTCAGACTCTCTCAGCCACTCACTATCACTCTCTGACACTCTCAGACACTCTCAGACACTCACTATCACTCTCTGACACTCTCTGACACTCTCTGACACTCACTATCACTCTCTGACACTCCCAGACACTCTCAGACACTCACTATCACTCTCTGACACTCTCTGACACTCTCAGGCACTCACTATCACTCTCTATCACTCTCTGACACTCTCTGACACTCACTATCACTCTCTATCACTCTCTGACACTCTCTGACACTCACTATCACTCTCTGACACTCTCTGACACTCTCAGACACTCACTATCACTCTCTATCACTCTCTGAAACACTCTGACACTCACTATCACTCTCTGACACTCTCAGACACTCTCAGCCACTCACTATCACTCTCTGAAACTCTCTGACACTCACTATCACTCTCTGACACTCTCTGAAACTCTCTGACACTCACTATCACTCTCTGACACTCTCTGACACTCTCTGACACTCACTATCACTCTCTGACACTCACTATCACTCTCTGACACTCCCAGACACTCTCAGACACTCACTATCACTCTCTGACACTCTCTGACACTCTCAGACACTCACTATCACTCTCTATCACACTCTGACACTCTCTGACACTCACTATCACTCTCTATCACTCTCTGACACTCTCTGACACTCACTATCACTCTCTGACACTCTCAGACACTCTCAGCCACTCACTATCACTCTCTGACACTCTCTGACACTCACTATCACTCTCTGACACTCTCTGAAACTCTCTGACACTCACTATCACTCTCTGACACTCTCAGACTCTCTCAGCCACTCACTATCACTCTCTGACACTCTCAGACACTCTCAGACACTCACTATCACTCTCTGACACTCTCTGACACTCTCTGACACTCACTATCACTCTCTGACACTCCCAGACACTCTCAGACACTCACTATCACTCTCTGACACTCTCTGACACTCTCAGGCACTCACTATCACTCTCTATCACTCTCTGACACTCTCTGACACTCACTATCACTCTCTATCACTCTCTGACACTCTCTGACACTCACTATCACTCTCTGACACTCTCTGACACTCTCAGACACTCACTATCACTCTCTATCACTCTCTGAAACACTCTGACACTCACTATCACTCTCTGACACTCTCAGACACTCTCAGCCACTCACTATCACTCTCTGAAACTCTCTGACACTCACTATCACTCTCTGACACTCTCTGAAACTCTCTGACACTCACTATCACTCTCTGACACTCTCTGACACTCTCTGACACTCACTATCACTCTCTGACACTCACTATCACTCTCTGACACTCCCAGACACTCTCAGACACTCACTATCACTCTCTGACACTCTCTGACACTCTCAGACACTCACTATCACTCTCTATCACACTCTGACACTCTCTGACACTCACTATCACTCTCTATCACTCTCTGACACTCTCTGACACTCACTATCACTCTCTGACACTCTCAGACACTCTCAGCCACTCACTATCACTCTCTGACACTCTCTGACACTCTCTGACACTCACTATCACTCTCTGACACTCACTATCACTCTCTGACACTCCCAGACACTCTCAGACACTCACTATCACTCTCTGACACTCTCTGACACTCTCAGACAATCACTATCACTCTCTATCACTCTCTGACACTCTCTGACACTCACTATCACTCTCTGACACTCTCAGACACTCTCAGCCACTCACTATCACTCTCTGACACTCTCTGACACTCACTATCACTCTCTGACACTCTCTGAAACTCTCTGACACTCACTATCACTCTCTGACACTCTCTGACACTCTCAGCCACTCACTATCACTCTCTGACACTCACTATCACTCTCTGACACTCCCAGACACTCTCAGACACTCACTATCACTCTCTGACACTCTCTGACACTCACTATCACTCTCTGACACTCTCTGAAACTCTCTGACACTCACTATCACTCTCTGACACTCTCAGACACTCTCAGCCACTCACTATCACTCTCTGACACCGTCTGACACTCACTATCACTCTCTGACACTCTCAGACACTCTCAGACACTCACTATCACTCTCTGACACTCTCAGACACTCTCAGACACTCACTATCACTCTCTGACACTCACTATCACTCTCTGACACTCCCAGACACTCTCAGACACTCACTATCACTCTCTGACACTCTCTGACACTCTCAGACACTCACTATTACTCTCTATCACTCTCTGACACTCTCTGACACTCACTATCACTCTCTATCACTCTCTGACACTCTCTGACACTCACTATCACTCTCTGACACTCTCAGACACTCTCAGCCACTCACTATCACTCTCTGACACTCTCTGACACTCACTATCACTCTCTGACACTCTCAGACACTCACTATCACTCTCTGACACTCTCTGACACTCTCTGACACTCACTATCACTCTCTGACACTCACTATCACTCTCTGACACTCCCAGACACTCTCAGACACTCACTATCACTCTCTGACACTCTCTGACACTCTCAGACACTCACTATCACTCACTATCACTCTCTGACACTCTCTGACACTCACTATCACTCTCTGACACTCTCAGACACGCTCAGACGCTCACTATCACTCTCTGAAACTCTCAGACACTCACTATCACTCTCTATCACTCTCTGACACTCCCAGACACTCACTATCACTCTCTGACACTCTCAGACACTCACTATTACTCTCTATCACTCTCTGACACTCTCAGACACTCACTATTACTCTCTATCACTCTCTGACACTCTCTGACACTCACTATCACTCTCTATCACTCTCTGACACTCTCTGACACTCACTATCACTATCTGACACTCTCAGACACTCTCAGCCACTCACTATCACTCTCTGACACTCTCTGACACTCACTATCACTCTCTGACACTCTCAGACACTCTCAGACACTCACTATCACTCTCTGACACTCACTATCACTCTCTGACACTCTCAGACACTCTCAGCCACTCACTATCACTCTCTGACACTCTCTGACACTCACTATCACTCTCTGACACTCTCTGAAACTCTCTGACACTCACTATCACTCTCTGACACTCTCAGACAATCTCAGCCACTCACTATCACTCTCTGACACTCTCTGACACTCACTATCACTCTCTGACACTCTCTGAAACTCTCTGACACTCACTATCACTCTCTGACACTCTCAGACACTCTCAGCCACTCACTATCACTCTCTGACACTCTCAGACACTCTCAGACACTCACTATCACTCTCTGACACTCTCTGACACTCTCTGACACTCACTATCACTCTCTGACACTCACTATCACTCTCTGACACTCCCAGACACTCTCAGACACTCACTATCACTCTCTGACACTCTCTGACACTCTCAGGCACTCACTATCACTCTCTATCACTCTCTGACACTCTCTGACACTCACTATCACTCTCTATCACTCTCTGACACTCTCTGACACTCACTATCACTCTCTGACACTCTCTGACACTCTCAGACACTCACTATCACTCTCTATCACTCTCTGAAACACTCTGACACTCACTATCACTCTCTGACACTCTCAGACACTCTCAGCCACTCACTATCACTCTCTGACACTCTCTGACACTCACTATCACTCTCTGACACTCTCTGAAACTCTCTGACACTCACTATCACTCTCTGACACTCTCAGACACTCTCAGCCACTCACTATCACACTCTGACACTCTCTGACACTCACTGTCACTCTCTGACACTCTCAGACACTCTCATACACTCACTATCACTCTCTGACACTCTCTGACACTCTCTGACACTCACTATCACTCTCTGACACTCACTATCACTCTCTGACACTCCCAGACACTCTCAGACACTCACTATCACTCTCTGACACTCTCTGACACTCTCAGACACTCACTATCACTCTCTATCACTCTCTGACACTCTCTGACACTCACTATCACTCTCTATCACTCTCTGACACTCTCTGACACTCACTATCACTCTCTGACACTCTCAGACACTCTCAGCCACTCACAATCACTCTCTGACACTCTCTGACACTCACTATCACTCTCTGACACTCTCAGACGCTCTCAGACACTCACTATCACTCTCTGACACTCTCTGACACTCTCTGACACTCACTATCACTCTCTGACACTCACTATCACTCTCTGACACTCCCAGACACTCTCAGGCACTCACTATCACTCTCTGACACTCTCTGACACTCTCAGACACTCAATATCACTCTCTATCACTCTCTGACACTCTCTGACACTCACTATCACTCTCAGACACTCTCAGACACTCTCAGCCACTCACTATCACTCTCTGACACTCTCTGACACTCACTATCACTCTCTGACACTCTCTGAAACTCTCTGACACTCACTATCACTCTCTGACACTCTCAGACACTCTCAGCCACTCACTATCACTCTCTGACACCGTCTGACACTCACTATCACTCTCTGACACTCTCAGACACTCTCAGACACTCACTATCACTCTCTGACACTCTCAGACACTCTCAGACACTCACTATCACTCTCTGACACTCACTATCACTCTCTGACACTCCCAGACCCTCTCAGACACTCACTATCACTCTCTGACACTCTCTGACACTCTCAGACACTCACTATTACTCTCTATCACTCTCTGACACTCTCTGACACTCACTATCACTCTCTATCACTCTCTGACACTCTCTGACACTCACTATCACTCTCTGACACTCTCAGACACTCTCAGCCACTCACTATCACTCTCTGACACCGTCTGACACTCACTATCACTCTCTGACATTCTCAGACACTCTCAGACACTCACTATCACTCTCTGACACTCTCAGACACTCTCAGACACTCACTATCACTCTCTGACACTCACTATCACTCTCTGACACTCCCAGACACTCTCAGCCACTCACTATCACTCTCTGACACTCTCTGACACTCACTATCACTCTCTGACACTCTCAGACACTCACTATCACTCTCTGACACTCTCTGACACTCTCTGACACTCACTATCACTCTCTGACACTCACTATCACTCTCTGACACTCCCAGACACTCTCAGACACTCACTATCACTCTCTGACACTCTCTGACACTCTCAGACACTCACTATCACTCACTATCACTCTCTGACACTCTCTGACACTCACTATCACTCTCTGACACTCTCAGACACGCTCAGACGCTCACTATCACTCTCTGAAACTCTCAGACACTCACTATCACTCTCTATCACTCTCTGACACTCCCAGACACTCACTATCACTCTCTGACACTCTCAGACACTCACTATTACTCTCTATCACTCTCTGACACTCTCTGACACTCACTATCACTCTCTATCACTCTCTGACACTCTCTGACACTCACTATCACTCTCTGACACTCTCAGACACTCTCAGCCACTCACTATCACTCTCTGACACTCTCTGACACTCACTATCACTCTCTGACACTCTCAGACACTCTCAGACACTCACTATCACTCTCTGACACTCTCTGACACTCTCTGACACTCACTATCACTCTCTGACACTCACTATCACTCTCTGACACTCCCAGACACTCTCAGACACTCACTATTACTCTCTATCACTCTCTGACACTCTCTGGCACGCACTATCACTCTCTATCACTCTCTGACACTCTCTGACACTCACTATCACTCTCTGACACTCTCAGACACTCTCAGCCACTCACTATCACTCTCTGACACTCTCTGACACTCACTATCACTCTCTGACACTCTCAGACACTCTCAGACACTCACTAACACTCTCTGACACTCTCTGACACTCTCTGACACTCACTATCACTCTCTGACACTCACTATCACTCTCTGACACTCCCAGACACTCTCAGACACTCACTATCACTCTCTATCATTCTCTGACACTCTCTGACACTCACTATCACTCTCTGACACTCTCAGACACGCTCAGACACTCACTATCACTCTCTGGCACTCTCAGACACTCACTATCACTCTCTATCACTCTCTGACACTCTCTGACACTCACTATCACTCTCTGACACTCTCTGACATTCACTATCACTCTCTATCACTCTCTGACACTCTCTGACACTCACTATCACTCTCTGACACTCTCAGAAACTCTCAGCCACTCACTATCACTCTCTGACACTCTCTGACACTCACTATCACTCTCTGACACTCTCTGACACTCACTATCACTCTCTGACACTCTCAGACACTCTCAGACACTCACTATCACTCTCTGACACTCTCTGACACTCTCTGACACTCACTATCACTCTCTGACACTCACTATCACTCTCTGACACTCCCAGACACTCTCAGACACACACTATCACTCTCTGACACTCTCTGACACTCACTATCACTCTCTGACACTCTCAGACACGCTCAGACACTCACTATCACTCTCTGACACTCTCAGACACTCACTATCACTCTCTATCACTCTCTGACACTCTCAGACACTCTCAGACACTCACTATCACTCTCTGACACTCTCTGACACTCTCAGACACTCACTATCACTCTCTATCACTCTCTGACATTCCCAGACACTCACTATCACTCTCTGACATTCTCTGACACTCTCTGACACACACAATCACTCTCTGATGCACTCTGGCACTCTCAGACACTCACTATCACTCTCTGACACTCTCTGACACTCTCTGACACTCACTATCACTCTCTGACACTCTCTGACACTCTCAGACACTCACTATCACTCTCTATCACTCTCTGACACTCCCAGACACTCACTATCACTCTCTGACATTCTCTGACACTCTCTGACACACACAATCACTCTCTGACGCACTCTGGCACTCTCAGACACTCACTATCACTCTCTGACACTCTCTGACACTCTCTGACACTCACTATCACTCTCTGACATTCTCTGACACTCTCTGACACTCACAATCACTCTCTGACACTCTCTGACACTCTCTGACACTCACAATCACTCTCTGACACTCTCTGACACTCTCAGACACTCACTATCACTCTCTATCACTCTCTGACACTCCCAGACACTCACTATCACTCTCTGACATTCTCTGACACTCTCTGACACTCACAATCACTCTCTGACACTCTCTGACACTCTCTGACACTCACAATCACTCTCTGACATTCTCTGACACTCTCTGGCACTCACAATCACTCTCTGACACGCTCTGACACTCTCAGACACTCACTATCACTCTCTGACACTCTCAGACTCTCACTATCACTCTCTGACACTCTCTGACACACTTAGACACTCACTATCACTCTCTATCACTCTCTGACACTCTCTGACACTCACTATCACGCTCTGACACTCTCAGACACTCTCAGACACTCTCTGACACTCACTATCACTCTCTGACACTCTCAGACACTCTCAGACACTCACTATCACTCTCTGACACTCACTATCACTCTCTGACACTCTCTGACACTCACTATCACTCTCTGACACTCTCAGACACTCATTATCACTCTCTGACACTCTCTGACACTCTCTGGCACTCACAATCACTCTCTGACACGCTCTGACACTCTCAGACACTCACTATCACTCTCTGACACTCTCAGACTCTCACTATCACTCTCTGACACTCTCTGACACACTTAGACACTCACTATCACTCTCTATCACCCTCTGACACTCTCTGACACTCACTATCACGCTCTGACACTCTCAGACACTCTCAGACACTCTCTGACACTCACTATCACTCTCTGACACTCTCAGACACTCTCAGACACTCACTATCACTCTCTGACACTCACTATCACTCTCTGACACTCTCTGACACTCACTATCACTCTCTGACACTCTCAGACACTCATTATCACTCTCTGACACTCTCTGACACTCTCTGACAATCACTATCACTCTCTGACACTCTCTGACACTCTCAGACACTCACTATCACTCTCTGACACTCTCTGACACACTCAGACACTCACTATCACTCTCCATCACTCTCTGACACTCTCTGACACTCACTATCACTCTCTGACACTCTCTGACACTCACTATCACTCTCTGACACTCTCTGACACACTCAGACACTCACTATCACTCTCCATCACTCTCTGACACTCTCTGACACTCACTATCACTCTCCATCACTCTCTGACACTCTCTGACACTCACTATCACTCTCTGACACTCTCAGACACTCTCAGACACTCACTATCACTCTCTGACACTCTCTGACACTCTCTGACACTCACTATCACTCTCTGACACTCCCAGACACTCTCAGAAACTCACTGTCACTCTCTGACACTCTCTGACACTCTCAGACACTCACTATCACTCTCTATCACTCTCTGAAACTCTCTGACACTCTCTATCACTCTCTGACACTCTCAGACACTCTCAGCCACTCACTATCACTCTCTGACACTCTCTGACACTCACTATCACTCTCTGACACTCTCAGACACTCACTATCACTCTCTGACACTCTCTGACACTCTCTGACACTCACTATCACTCTCTGACACTCACTATCACTCTCTGACACTCCCAGACACTCTCAGACACTCACTATCACTCTCTGACACTCTCTGACACACTCAGACACTCACTATCACTCTCTATCACTCTCTGACACTCTCTGACACTCACTATCACTCTCTGACACTCTCAGACACTCTCAGCCACTCACTATCACTCTCTGACACGCTCTGACACTCACTATCACTCTCTGACACTCTCAGACACTCTCAGACACTCACTATCACTCTCTGACACTCTCTGACACTCACTATCACTCTCTGACACTAACTATCACTCTCTGACACTCCCAGACACTCTCAGACACTCACTATCACTCTCTGGCACTCTCTGACACTCTCAGACACTCACTATCACTCTCTATCACTCTCTGACACTCTCTGACACTCACTATCACTCTCTGACACTCTCAGACATGCTCAGACACTCACTATCACTCTCTGACACTCTCAGACACTCACTATCACTCTCTGACACTCCCAGACACTCACTATCACTCTCTGACACTCTCAGACACTCTCAGACACTCACTATCACTCTCTGACACTCTCTGACACTCTCAGACACTCACTATCACTCTCTATCACTCTCTGACACTCCCAGACACTCACTATCACTCTCTGACATTCTCTGACACTCTCTGACACTCACAATCACTCTCTGACGCACTCTGGCACTCTCAGACACTCACTATCACTCTCTGACACTCTCTGACACTCTCTGACACTCACTATCACTCTCTGACATTCTCTGACACTCTCTGACACTCACTATCACTCTCTGACACTCTCTGACACTCTCTGACACTCACAATCACTCTCTGACACTCTCTGACACTCTCAGACACTCACTATCACTCTCTATCACTCTCTGACACTCCCAGACACTCACTATCACTCTCTGACATTCTCTGACACTCTCTGACACTCACAATCACTCTCTGACACTCTCTGACTCTCTCTTACACTCACAATCACTCTCTGACATTCTCTGACACTCTCTGACACTCACAATCACTCTCTGACACGCTCTGACACTCTCAGACACTCACTATCACTCTCTGACACTCTCTGACACTCTCAGACACTCACTATCACTCTCTGACACTCTCTGACACACTTAGACACTCACTATCACTCTCTATCACTCTCAGACACTCTCAGACACTCACTATCACTCTCTGACACTCTCTGACACTCACTATCACTCTCTGACACTCTCTGACACTCCCAGACACTCACTATCACTCTCTGACATTCTCTGACACTCACTATCACACTCTATCACTCTCTGACACTCTCTGACACTCACTATCACTCTCTGACACTCTCTGACACTCACTATCACTCTCTGACACTCTCAGACACTCTCAGACACTCACTATCACTCTCTGACACTCTCTGACACTCTCAGACACTCACTATCACTCTCTATCACTCTCTGACACTCTCTGACACTCACTATCACTCTCTGACACTCTCTGACACTCACTATCGCTCTCTGACATACTCTGACACTCACTATCACTCTCTATCACTCTCTGACACTCTCTGACACTCACTATCACTCTCTGACACTCTCTGACACTCTCTGACACTCACTATCACTCTCTGACACTCACTATCACTCTCTATCACTCTCTGACACTCCCAGACACTCACTATCACTCTCTGACATTCTCTGACACTCACTATCACTCTCTATCACTCTCTGACACTCTCTGACACTCACTATCACTCTCTGACACTCTCTGACACTCTCTGACACTCACTATCACTCTCTGACACTCTCAGACACTCTCAGACACTCACTATCACGTTCTATCACTCTCTGACACTCTCTGACACTCACTATCACTCTCTGACACTCTCAGACACTCACTATCACTCTCTGACATTCTCTGACACTCACTATCACTCTCTATCACTCTCTGACACTCTCTGACACTCACTATCACTCTCTGACACTCTCTGACACTCTCTGACACTCACTATCACTCTCTGACACTCACTTTCACTCTCTATCACTCTCTGACACTCCCAGACACTCACTATCACTCTCTGACATTCTCTGACACTCACTATCACTCTCTATCACTCTCTGACACTCTCTGACACTCACTATCACTCTCTGACACTCTCTGACACTCTCTGACACTCACTATCACTCTCTGACACTCTCAGACACTTTCAGACACTCACTATCACTTTCTATCACTCTCTGACACTCTCTGACACTCACTATCACTCTCTGACACTCTCAGACACTCACTATCACTCTCTATCACTCTCTGACACTCTCTGACACTCACTATCACTCTCTGACACTCTCAGACACTCACTATCACTCTCTGTCACTCTCTGACACTCCCAGACACTCACTATCACTCTCTGACATTCTCTGACACTCACTATCACTCTCTATCATTCTCTGACACTCTCTGACACTCACAATCACTCTCTGACACACTCTGGCACTCTCAGACACTCACTATCACTCTCTGACACTCTCTGACACTCTCTGACACTCACAATCACTCTCTGACACTCTCTGACACTCTCAGACACTCACTATCACTCTCTATCACTCTCTGACACTCCCAGACACTCACTATCACTCTCTGACATTCTCTGACACTCTCTGACACTCACAATCACTCTCTGACACTCTCTGACACTCTCTTACACTCACAATCACTCTCTGACATTCTCTGACACTCTCTGACACTCACAATCACTCTCTGACACGCTCTGACACTCTCAGACACTCACTATCACTCTCTGACACTCTCTGACACTCTCAGACACTCACTATCACTCTCTGACACTCTCTGACACACTTAGACACGCACTATCACTCTCTATCACTCTCAGACACTCTCAGACACTCACTATCACTCTCTGACACTCTCTGACACTCACTATCACTCTCTGACACTCTCTGACACTCCCAGACACTCACTATCACTCTCTGACATTCTCTGACACTCACTATCACTCTCTATCACTCTCTGACACTCTCTGACACTCACTATCACTCTCTGACACACTCTGACACTCACTATCACTCTCTGACACTCTCTGACACTCTCAGACACTCACTATCACTCTCTGACACTCTCTGACACACTTAGACACGCACTATCACTCTCTATCACTCTCAGACACTCTCAGACACTCACTATCACTCTCTGACACTCTCTGACACTCACTATCACTCTCTGACACTCTCTGACACTCCCAGACACTCACTATCACTCTCTGACATTCACTGACACTCACTATCACTCTCTATCACTCTCTGACACTCTCTGACACTCACTATCACTCTCTGACACTCTCTGACACTCACTATCACTCTCTGACACTCTCAGACACTCTCAGACACTCACTATCACTCTCTGACACTCTCTGACACTCTCAGACACTCACTATCACTCTCTATCACTCTCTGACACTCTCTGACTCTCACTATCACTCTCTATCACTCTCTGACACTCTCTGACACTCACTATCACTCTCTGACACTCTCTGACACTCTCAGACACTCACTATCACTCTCTATCACTCTCTGAAACACTCTGACACTCACTATCACTCTCTGACACTCACTATCACTCTCTGACACTCTCTGAAACACTCTGACACTCACTATCACTCTCTGACACTCTCAGACACTCTCAGCCACTCACTATCACTCTCTGACACTCTCTGACACTCACTATCACTCTCTGACACTCTCTGAAACTCTCTGACACTCACTATCACTCTCTGACACTCTCAGACACTCTCAGCCACTCACTATCACTCTCTGACACTCTCTGACACTCACTATCACTCTCTGACACTCTCTGAAACACTCTGACACTCACTATCACTCTCTGACACTCACTATCACTCTCTGACACTCTCAGACACTCTCAGCCACTCACTATCACTCTCTGACACTCTCTGACACTCACTATCACTCTCTGACACTCTCTGAAACTCTCTGACACTCACTATCACTCTCTGACACTCTCAGACACTCTCAGCCACTCACTATCACTCTCTGACACTCTCTGACACTCACTATCACTCTCTGACACTCTCTGAAACTCTCTGACACTCACTATCACTCTCTGACACTCTCAGACACTCTCAGCCACTCACTATCACTCTCTGACACTCACTATCACTCTCTGACACTCTCAGACACTCTCAGACACTCACTATCACTCTCTGACACTCTCAGACACTCTCAGACACTCACTATCACTCTCTGACACTCACTATCACTCTCTGACACTCCCAGACACTCTCAGACACTCACTATCACTCTCTGACACTCTCTGACACTCTCAGACACTCACTATTACTCTCTATCACTCTCTGACACTCTCTGACACTCACTATCACTCTCTGACACTCTCAGACACTCTCAGCCACTCATTATCACTCTCTGACACTCTCTGACACTCACTATCACTCTCTGACACTCTTTGACACTCTCAGACACTCTCAGCCACTCACTTTCACTCTCTGACACTCTCTGACACTCACTATCACTCTCTGACACTCTCTGAAACTCTCTGACTCTCACTATCACTCTCTGACACTCTCAGACACTCTCAGCCACTCACTATCACTCTCTGACACTCACTATCACTCTCTGACACTCTCAGACACTCTCAGACACTCACTATCACTCTCTGACACTCTCAGACACTCTCAGACACTCACTATCACTCTCTGACACTCACTATCACTCTCTGACACTCCCAGACACTCTCAGACACTCACTATCACTCTCTGACACTCTCTGACACTCTCAGACACTCACTATTACTCTCTATCACTCTCTGACACTCTCTGACACTCACTATCACTCTCTGACACTCACTATCACTCTCTGACACTCACTATCACTCTCTGACACTCTCAGACACTCACTATCACTCTCTGACACTCTCTGACACTCTCTGACACTCACTATCACTCTCTGACACTCACTATCACTCTCTGACACTCACAGACACTCTCAGACACTCACTATCACTCTCTGACACTCTCAGACACTCTCAAACACTCACTATCACTCTCTGACACTCTCAGACACTCACTATCACTCTCTGACATTCTCTGACACTCACTATCACTCTCTATCACTCTCTGACACTCTCTGACACTCACTATCACTCTCTGACACTCTCTGACACTCTCTGACACTCACTATCACTCTCTGACACTCACTATCACTCTCTATCACTCTCTGACACTCTCTGACACTCACTATCACTCTCTATCACTCTCTGACACTCTCTGACACTCACTATCACTCTCTGACACTCTCAGACACTCTCAGCCACTCACTATCACTCTCTGACACTCTCTGACACTCACTATCACTCTCTGACACTCTCTGACACTCTCAGACACTCTCAGCCACTCACTATCACTCTCTGACACTCTCTGACACTCACTATCACTCTCTGACACTCTCTGAAACTCTCTGACACTCACTATCACTCTCTGACACTCTCAGACACTCTCAGCCACTCACTATCACTCTCTGACACTCACTATCACTCTCTGACACTCTCAGACACTCTCAGACACTCACTATCACTCTCTGACACTCTCAGACACTCTCAGACACTCACTATCACTCTCTGACACTCTCTGACACTCTCTGACACTCACTATCACTCTCTATCACTCTCTGACACTCTCTGACACTCACTATCACTCTCTGACACTCTCAGACACTCTCAGCCACTCACTATCACTCTCTGACACTCTCTGACACTCACTATCACTCTCTGACACTCTCAGACACTCACTATCACTCTCTGACACTCTCTGACACTCTCTGACACTCACTATCACTCTCTGACACTCACTATCACTCTCTGACACTCACAGACACTCTCAGACACTCACTATCACTCTCTGACACTCTCAGACACTCTCAAACACTCACTATCACTCTCTGACACTCTCAGACACTCACTATCACTCTCTGACATTCTCTGACACTCACTATCACTCTCTATCACTCTCTGACACTCTCTGACACTCACTATCACTCTCTGACACTCTCTGACACTCTCTGACACTCACTATCACTCTCTGACACTCACTATCACTCTCTATCACTCTCTGACACTCTCTGACACTCACTATCACTCTCTATCACTCTCTGACACTCTCTGACACTCACTATCACTCTCTGACACTCTCAGACACTCTCAGCCACTCACTATCACTCTCTGACACTCTCTGACACTCACTATCACTCTCTGACACTCTCTGACACTCTCAGACACTCTCAGCCACTCACTATCACTCTCTGACACTCTCTGACACTCACTATCACTCTCTGACACTCTCTGAAACTCTCTGACACTCACTATCACTCTCTGACACTCTCAGACACTCTCAGCCACTCACTATCACTCTCTGACACTCACTATCACTCTCTGACACTCTCAGACACTCTCAGACACTCACTATCAATCTCTGACACTCTCAGACACTCTCAGACACTCACTATCACTCTCTGACACTCACTATCACTCTCTGACACTCCCAGACACTCTCAGACACTCACTATCACTCTCTGACACTCTCTGACACTCTCAGACACTCACTATTACTCTCTATCACTCTCTGACACTCTCTGACACTCACTATCACTCTCTATCACTCTCTGACACTCTCTGACACTCACTATCACTCTCTGACACTCTCAGACACTCTCAGCCACTCACTATCACTCTCTGACACTCTCTGACACTCACTATCACTCTCTGACACTCTCAGACACTCACTATCACTCTCTGACACTCTCTGACACTCTCTGACACTCACTATCACTCTCTGACACTCACTATCACTCTCTGACACTCCCAGACACTCTCAGACACTCACTATCACTCTCTGACACTCTCTGACACTCTCAGACACTCACTATCACTCACTATCACTCTCAGACACGCTCAGACGCTCACTATCACTCTCTGACACTCTCAGACACTCACTATCACTCTCTATCACTCTCTGACACTCCCAGACACTCACTATCACTCTCTGACATTCTCTGACACTCACTATCACTCTCTATCACTCTCTGACACTCTCTGACACTCACTATCACTCTCTGACACTCACTATCACTCTCTGACACTCTCAGACACTCTCAGACACTCACTATCACTCTCTGACACTCTCTGACACTCACTATCACTCTCTGACACTCTCTGACACTCTCAGACACTCACTATCCCTTTCTATCACTCTCTGACACTCTCTGACACTCACTATCTCTCTCTGACACTCTCAGACACTCACTATCACTCTCTGACATTCTCTGACACTCACTATCACTCTCTATCACTCTCTGACACTCTCTGACACTCACTATCACTCTCTGACACTCTCTGACACTCTCTGACACTCACTATCACTCTCTGACACTCACTATCACTCTCTATCACTCTCTGACACTCCCAGACACTCACTATCACTCTCTGACATTCTCTGACACTCACTATCACTCTCTATCACTCTCTGACACTCTCTGACACTCTCTGACACTCACTATCACTCTCTGACACACTCAGACACTCTCAGACACTCACTATCACTTTCTATCACTCTCTGACACTCTCTGACACTCACTATCACTCTCTGACACTCTCAGACACTCACTATCACTCTCTATCACTCTCTGACACTCTCTGACACTCACTATCACTCTCTGACACTCTCAGACACTCACGATCACTCTCTATCACTCTCTGACACTCCCAGACACTCACTATCACTCTCTGACATTCTCTGACACTCACTATCACTCTCTATCATTCTCTGACACTCTCTGACACTCACAATCACTCTCTGACACACTCTGGCACTCTCAGACACTCACTATCACTCTCTGACACTCTCTGACACTCTCTGACACTCACAATCACTCTCTGACACTCTCTGACACTCTCAGACACTCACTATCACTCTCTATCACTCTCTGACACTCCCAGACACTCACTATCACTCTCTGACATTCTCTGACACTCTCTGACACTCACAATCACTCTCTGACACTCTCTGACACTCTCTTACACTCACAATCACTCTCTGACATTCTCTGACACTCTCTGACACTCACAATCACTCTCTGACACGCTCTGACACTCTCAGACACTCACTATCACTCTCTGACACTCTCTGACACTCTCAGACACTCACTATCACTCTCTGACACTCTCTGACACACTTAGACACTCACTATCACTCTCTATCACTCTCAGACACTCTCAGACACTCACTATCACTCTCTGACACTCTCTGACACTCACTATCACTCTCTGACACTCTCTGAGACTCCCAGACACTCACTATCAATCTCTAACATTCTCTGACACTCACTATCACTCTCTATCACTCTCTGACACTCTCAGACACTCACTATCACTCTCTGACACTCTCTGACACTCACTATCACTCTCTGACACTCTCAGACACTCGCTATCACTCTCTGACATTCTCTGACACTCACTATCACTCTCTATCACTCTCTGACACTCTCTGACACTCACTATCACTCTCTGACACTCTCTGACACTCTCTGACACTCACTATCACTCTCTGACACTCACTTTCACTCTCTATCACTCTCTGACACTCCCAGACACTCACTATCACTCTCTGACATTCTCTGACACTCACTATCACTCTCTATCACTCTCTGACACTCTCTGACACTCACTATCACTCTCTGACACTCTCTGACACTCTCTGACACTCACTATCACTCTCTGACACTCTCAGACACTTTCAGACACTCACTATCACTTTCTATCACTCTCTGACACTCTCTGACACTCACTATCACTCTCTATCACTCTCTGACACTCTCTGACACTCACTATCACTCTCTGACACTCTCAGACACTCACTATCACTCTCTGTCACTCTCTGACACTCCCAGACACTCACTATCACTCTCTGACATTCTCTGACACTCACTATCACTCTCTATCATTCTCTGACACTCTCTGACACTCACAATCACTCTCTGACACACTCTGGCACTCTCAGACACTCACTATCACTCTCTGACACTCTCTGACACTCTCTGACACTCACAATCACTCTCTGACACTCTCTGACACTCTCAGACACTCACTATCACTCTCTATCACTCTCTGACACTCCCAGACACTCACTATCACTCTCTGACATTCTCTGACACTCTCTGACACTCACAATCACTCTCTGACACTCTCTGACACTCTCTTACACTCACAATCACTCTCTGACATTCTCTGACACTCTCTGACACTCACAATCACTCTCTGACACGCTCTGACACTCTCAGACACTCACTATCACTCTCTGACACTCTCTGACACTCTCAGACACTCACTATCACTCTCTGACACTCTCTGACACACTTAGACACGCACTATCACTCTCTATCACTCTCAGACACTCTCAGACACTCACTATCACTCTCTGACACTCTCTGACACTCACTATCACTCTCTGACACTCTCTGACACTCCCAGACACTCACTATCACTCTCTGACATTCTCTGACACTCACTATCACTCTCTATCACTCTCTGACACTCTCTGACACTCACTATCACTCTCTGACACACTCTGACACTCACTATCACTCTCTGACACTCTCTGACACTCTCAGACACTCACTATCACTCTCTGACACTCTCTGACACACTTAGACACGCACTATCACTCTCTATCACTCTCAGACACTCTCAGACACTCACTATCACTCTCTGACACTCTCTGACACTCACTATCACTCTCTGACACTCTCTGACACTCCCAGACACTCACTATCACTCTCTGACATTCACTGACACTCACTATCACTCTCTATCACTCTCTGACACTCTCTGACACTCACTATCACTCTCTGACACTCTCTGACACTCACTATCACTCTCTGACACTCTCAGACACTCTCAGACACTCACTATCACTCTCTGACACTCTCTGACACTCTCAGACACTCACTATCACTCTCTATCACTCTCTGACACTCTCTGACTCTCACTATCACTCTCTATCACTCTCTGACACTCTCTGACACTCACTATCACTCTCTGACACTCTCTGACACTCTCAGACACTCACTATCACTCTCTATCACTCTCTGAAACACTCTGACACTCACTATCACTCTCTGACACTCACTATCACTCTCTGACACTCTCTGAAACACTCTGACACTCACTATCACTCTCTGACACTCTCAGACACTCTCAGCCACTCACTATCACTCTCTGACACTCTCTGACACTCACTATCACTCTCTGACACTCTCTGAAACTCTCTGACACTCACTATCACTCTCTGACACTCTCAGACACTCTCAGCCACTCACTATCACTCTCTGACACTCTCTGACACTCACTATCACTCTCTGACACTCTCTGAAACACTCTGACACTCACTATCACTCTCTGACACTCACTATCACTCTCTGACACTCTCAGACACTCTCAGCCACTCACTATCACTCTCTGACACTCTCTGACACTCACTATCACTCTCTGACACTCTCTGAAACTCTCTGACACTCACTATCACTCTCTGACACTCTCAGACACTCTCAGCCACTCACTATCACTCTCTGACACTCTCTGACACTCACTATCACTCTCTGACACTCTCTGAAACTCTCTGACACTCACTATCACTCTCTGACACTCTCAGACACTCTCAGCCACTCACTATCACTCTCTGACACTCACTATCACTCTCTGACACTCTCAGACACTCTCAGACACTCACTATCACTCTCTGACACTCTCAGACACTCTCAGACACTCACTATCACTCTCTGACACTCACTATCACTCTCTGACACTCCCAGACACTCTCAGACACTCACTATCACTCTCTGACACTCTCTGACACTCTCAGACACTCACTATTACTCTCTATCACTCTCTGACACTCTCTGACACTCACTATCACTCTCTGACACTCTCAGACACTCTCAGCCACTCATTATCACTCTCTGACACTCTCTGACACTCACTATCACTCTCTGACACTCTTTGACACTCTCAGACACTCTCAGCCACTCACTTTCACTCTCTGACACTCTCTGACACTCACTATCACTCTCTGACACTCTCTGAAACTCTCTGACTCTCACTATCACTCTCTGACACTCTCAGACACTCTCAGCCACTCACTATCACTCTCTGACACTCACTATCACTCTCTGACACTCTCAGACACTCTCAGACACTCACTATCACTCTCTGACACTCTCAGACACTCTCAGACACTCACTATCACTCTCTGACACTCACTATCACTCTCTGACACTCCCAGACACTCTCAGACACTCACTATCACTCTCTGACACTCTCTGACACTCTCAGACACTCACTATTACTCTCTATCACTCTCTGACACTCTCTGACACTCACTATCACTCTCTGACACTCACTATCACTCTCTGACACTCACTATCACTCTCTGACACTCTCAGACACTCACTATCACTCTCTGACACTCTCTGACACTCTCTGACACTCACTATCACTCTCTGACACTCACTATCACTCTCTGACACTCACAGACACTCTCAGACACTCACTATCACTCTCTGACACTCTCAGACACTCTCAAACACTCACTATCACTCTCTGACACTCTCAGACACTCACTATCACTCTCTGACATTCTCTGACACTCACTATCACTCTCTATCACTCTCTGACACTCTCTGACACTCACTATCACTCTCTGACACTCTCTGACACTCTCTGACACTCACTATCACTCTCTGACACTCACTATCACTCTCTATCACTCTCTGACACTCTCTGACACTCACTATCACTCTCTATCACTCTCTGACACTCTCTGACACTCACTATCACTCTCTGACACTCTCAGACACTCTCAGCCACTCACTATCACTCTCTGACACTCTCTGACACTCACTATCACTCTCTGACACTCTCTGACACTCTCAGACACTCTCAGCCACTCACTATCACTCTCTGACACTCTCTGACACTCACTATCACTCTCTGACACTCTCTGAAACTCTCTGACACTCACTATCACTCTCTGACACTCTCAGACACTCTCAGCCACTCACTATCACTCTCTGACACTCACTATCACTCTCTGACACTCTCAGACACTCTCAGACACTCACTATCACTCTCTGACACTCTCAGACACTCTCAGACACTCACTATCACTCTCTGACACTCTCTGACACTCTCTGACACTCACTATCACTCTCTATCACTCTCTGACACTCTCTGACACTCACTATCACTCTCTGACACTCTCAGACACTCTCAGCCACTCACTATCACTCTCTGACACTCTCTGACACTCACTATCACTCTCTGACACTCTCAGACACTCACTATCACTCTCTGACACTCTCTGACACTCTCTGACACTCACTATCACTCTCTGACACTCACTATCACTCTCTGACACTCACAGACACTCTCAGACACTCACTATCACTCTCTGACACTCTCAGACACTCTCAAACACTCACTATCACTCTCTGACACTCTCAGACACTCACTATCACTCTCTGACATTCTCTGACACTCACTATCACTCTCTATCACTCTCTGACACTCTCTGACACTCACTATCACTCTCTGACACTCTCTGACACTCTCTGACACTCACTATCACTCTCTGACACTCACTATCACTCTCTATCACTCTCTGACACTCTCTGACACTCACTATCACTCTCTATCACTCTCTGACACTCTCTGACACTCACTATCACTCTCTGACACTCTCAGACACTCTCAGCCACTCACTATCACTCTCTGACACTCTCTGACACTCACTATCACTCTCTGACACTCTCTGACACTCTCAGACACTCTCAGCCACTCACTATCACTCTCTGACACTCTCTGACACTCACTATCACTCTCTGACACTCTCTGAAACTCTCTGACACTCACTATCACTCTCTGACACTCTCAGACACTCTCAGCCACTCACTATCACTCTCTGACACTCACTATCACTCTCTGACACTCTCAGACACTCTCAGACACTCACTATCAATCTCTGACACTCTCAGACACTCTCAGACACTCACTATCACTCTCTGACACTCACTATCACTCTCTGACACTCCCAGACACTCTCAGACACTCACTATCACTCTCTGACACTCTCTGACACTCTCAGACACTCACTATTACTCTCTATCACTCTCTGACACTCTCTGACACTCACTATCACTCTCTATCACTCTCTGACACTCTCTGACACTCACTATCACTCTCTGACACTCTCAGACACTCTCAGCCACTCACTATCACTCTCTGACACTCTCTGACACTCACTATCACTCTCTGACACTCTCAGACACTCACTATCACTCTCTGACACTCTCTGACACTCTCTGACACTCACTATCACTCTCTGACACTCACTATCACTCTCTGACACTCCCAGACACTCTCAGACACTCACTATCACTCTCTGACACTCTCTGACACTCTCAGACACTCACTATCACTCACTATCACTCTCAGACACGCTCAGACGCTCACTATCACTCTCTGACACTCTCAGACACTCACTATCACTCTCTATCACTCTCTGACACTCCCAGACACTCACTATCACTCTCTGACATTCTCTGACACTCACTATCACTCTCTATCACTCTCTGACACTCTCTGACACTCACTATCACTCTCTGACACTCACTATCACTCTCTGACACTCTCAGACACTCTCAGACACTCACTATCACTCTCTGACACTCTCTGACACTCACTATCACTCTCTGACACTCTCTGACACTCTCAGACACTCACTATCCCTTTCTATCACTCTCTGACACTCTCTGACACTCACTATCTCTCTCTGACACTCTCAGACACTCACTATCACTCTCTGACATTCTCTGACACTCACTATCACTCTCTATCACTCTCTGACACTCACTATCACTCTCTGACACTCTCTGACACTCTCTGACACTCACTATCACTCTCTGACACTCACTATCACTCTCTATCACTCTCTGACACTCCCAGACACTCACTATCACTCTCTGACATTCTCTGACACTCACTATCACTCTCTATCACTCTCTGACACTCTCTGACACTCTCTGACACTCACTATCACTCTCTGACACACTCAGACACTCTCAGACACTCACTATCACTTTCTATCACTCTCTGACACTCTCTGACACTCACTATCACTCTCTGACACTCTCAGACACTCACTATCACTCTCTATCACTCTCTGACACTCTCTGACACTCACTATCACTCTCTGACACTCTCAGACACTCACGATCACTCTCTATCACTCTCTGACACTCCCAGACACTCACTATCACTCTCTGACATTCTCTGACACTCACTATCACTCTCTATCATTCTCTGACACTCTCTGACACTCACAATCACTCTCTGACACACTCTGGCACTCTCAGACACTCACTATCACTCTCTGACACTCTCTGACACTCTCTGACACTCACAATCACTCTCTGACACTCTCTGACACTCTCAGACACTCACTATCACTCTCTATCACTCTCTGACACTCCCAGACACTCACTATCACTCTCTGACATTCTCTGACACTCTCTGACACTCACAATCACTCTCTGACACTCTCTGACACTCTCTTACACTCACAATCACTCTCTGACATTCTCTGACACTCTCTGACACTCACAATCACTCTCTGACACGCTCTGACACTCTCAGACACTCACTATCACTCTCTGACACTCTCTGACACTCTCAGACACTCACTATCACTCTCTGACACTCTCTGACACACTTAGACACTCACTATCACTCTCTATCACTCTCAGACACTCTCAGACACTCACTATCACTCTCTGACACTCTCTGACACTCACTATCACTCTCTGACACTCTCTGACAATCCCAGACACTCACTATCACTTTCTGACATTCTCTGACACTCACTATCACTCTCTATCACTCTCTGACACTCTCTGACACTCACTATCACTCTCTGACACTCTCTGACACTCCCAGACACTCACTATCACTCTCTGACATTCTCTGACACTCTCTGACACTCACAATCACTCTCTGACACTCTCTGACACTCTCTTACACTCACAATCACTCTCTGACATTCTCTGACACTCTCTGACACTCACAATCACTCTCTGACACGCTCTGACACTCTCAGACACTCACTATCACTCTCTGACACTCTCTGACACTCTCAGACACTCACTATCACTCTCTGACACACTCTGACACACTTAGACACTCACTATCACTCTCTATCACTCTCAGACACTCTCAGACACTCACTATCACTCTCTGACACTCTCTGACACTCACTATCACTCTCTGACACTCTCTGACACTCCCAGACACTCACTATCACTCTCTGACATTCTCTGACACTCACTATCACTCTCTATCACTCTCTGACACTCTCTGACACTCACTATCACTCTCTGACACTCTCTGACACTCACTATCACACTCTGACACTCTCAGACACTCTCAGACACTCACTATCACTCTCTGACACTCTCTGAAACTCTCAGACACTCACTATCACTCTCTATCACTCACTGACACTCTCTGACACTCACTATCACTCTCTATCACTCTCTGACACTCTCTGACACTCACTATCACTCTCTGACACTCTCTGACACTCTCAGACACTCACTATCGCTCTCTATCACTCTCTGAAACACTCTGACACTCACTATCACTCTCTGACACTCACTATCACTCTCTGACACTCCCAGACACTCTCAGACACTCACTATCACTCTCTGACACTCTCTGACACTCTCAGACACTCACTATCACTCACTATCACTCTCTGACACTCTCTGACACTCACTATCACTCTCTGACACTCTCAGACACGCTCAGACGCTCACTATCACTCTCTGACACTCTCAGACACTCACTATCACTCTCTATCACTCTCTGACACTCCCAGACACTCACTATCACTCTCTGACATTCTCTGACACTCACTATCACTCTCTATCACTCTCTGACACTCTCTGACACTCACTATCACTCTCTGACACTCTCAGACACTCTCAGACACTCACTATCACTCTCTGACACTCTCTGACACTCACTATCACTCTCTGACACTCTCTGACACTCTCAGACACTCACTATCCCTTTCTATCACTCTCTGACACTCTCTGACACTCAACATCTCTCTCTGACACTCTCAGACACTCACTATCACTCTCTGACATTCTCTGACACTCACTATCACTCTCTATCACTCTCTGACACTCTCTGACACTCACTATCACTCTCTGACACTCTCTGACACTCTCTGACACTCACTATCACTCTCTGACACTCACTATCACTCTCTATCACTCTCTGACACTCCCAGACACTCACTATCACACTCTGACATTCTCTGACACTCACTATCACTCTCTATCACTCTCTGACACTCTCTGACACTCTCTGACACTCACTATCACTCTCTGACACACTCAGACACTCTCAGACACTCACTATCACTTTCTATCACTCTCTGACACTCTCTGACACTCACTATCACTCTCTGACACTCTCAGACACTCACTATCACTCTCTATCACTCTCTGACACTCTCTGACACTCACTATCACTCTCTGACACTCTCAGACACTCACGATCACTCTCTATCACTCTCTGACACTCCCAGACACTCACTATCACTCTCTGACATTCTCTGACACTCACTATCACTCTCTATCATTCTCTGACACTCTCTGACACTCACAATCACTCTCTGACACACTCTGGCACTCTCAGACACTCACTATCACTCTCTGACACTCTCTGACACTCTCTGACACTCACAATCACTCTCTGACACTCTCTGACACTCTCAGACACTCACTATCACTCTCTATCACTCTCTGACACTCCCAGACACTCACTATCACTCTCTGACATTCTCTGACACTCTCTGACACTCACAATCACTCTCTGACACTCTCTGACACTCTCTTACACTCACAATCACTCTCTGACATTCTCTGACACTCTCTGACACTCACAATCACTCTCTGACACGCTCTGACACTCTCAGACACTCACTATCACTCTCTGACACTCTCTGACACTCTCAGACACTCACTATCACTCTCTGACACTCTCTGACACACTTAGACACTCACTATCACTCTCTATCACTCTCAGACACTCTCAGACACTCACTATCACTCTCTGACACTCTCTGACACTCACTATCACTCTCTGACACTCTCTGACACTCCCAGACACTCACTATCACTCTCTGACATTCTCTGACACTCACTATCACTCTCTATCACTCTCTGACACTCTCTGACACTCACTATCACTCTCTGACACTCTCTGACACTCACTATCACTCTCTGACACTCTCTGACACACTTAGACACTCAATATCACTCTCTATCACTCTCAGACACTCTCAGACACTCACTATCACTCTCTGACACTCTCTGACACTCACTATCACTCTCTGACACTCTCTGACACTCCCAGACACTCACTATCACTCTCTGACATTCTCTGACACTCACTATCACTCTCTATCACTCTCTGACACTCTCTGACACTCACTATCACTCTCTGACACTCTCTGACACTCACTATCACTCTCTGACACTCTCAGACACTCTCAGACACTCACTATCACTCTCTGACACTCTCTGACACTCTCAGACACTCACTATCACTCTCTATCACTCACTGACACTGTCTGACACTCACTATCACTCTCTATCACTCTCTGACACTCTCTGACACTCACTATCACTCTCTGACACTCTCTGACACTCTCAGACACTCACTATAGCTCTCTATCACTCTCTGAAACACTCTGACACTCACTATCACTCTCTGACACTCACTATCACTCTCTGACACTCTCTGAAACACTCTGACACTCACTATCACTCTCTGACACTCTCAGACACTCTCAGCCACTCACTACCACTCTCTGACACTCTCAGACACTCTCAGCCACTCACTATCACTCTCTGACACTCTCTGACACTCACTATCACTCTCTGACACTCTCAGACACTCTCATACACTCACTATCACTCTCTGACAGTCTCAGACACTCTCAGCCACTCACTATCACTCTCTGACACTCTCTGACACTCACTATCACTCTCTGACACTCTCTGACACTCTCATACACTCACTATCACTCTCTGACACTCTCTGACACTCTCTGACACTCACTATCACTCTCTGACACTCACTATCACTCTCTGACACTCCCAGACACTCTCAGACACTCACTATCACTCTCTGACACTCTCAGACACTCACTATCACTCTCTATCACTCTCTGACACTCTCTGACACTCACTATCACTCTCTATCACTCTCTGACACTCTCAGACACTCTCAGCCACTCACTATCACTCTCTGACACTCTCTGACACTCACTATCACTCTCTGACACTCTCTGACACACTTAGACACTCACTATCACTCTCTATCACTCTCAGACACTCTCAGACACTCACTATCACTCTCTGACACTCTCTGACACTCACTATCACTCTCTGACACTCTCTGACACTCCCAGACACTCACTATCACTCTCTGACATTCTCTGACACTCACTATCACTCTCTGACAATCTCTGACACTCACTATCACTCTCTGACACTCTCTGACACTCACTATCACTCTCTGACACTCTCAGACACTCTCAGACACTCACTATCACTCTCTGACACTCTCTGACATCTCAGACACTCACTATCACTCTCTATCACTCACTAACACTCTCTGACACTCACTATCACTCTCTATCACTCTCTGACACTCTCTGACACTCACTATCACTCTCTGACACTCTCTGACACTCTCAGACACTCACTATCACTCTCTATCACTCTCTGAAACACTCTGACACTCACTATCACTCTCTGACACTCACTATCACTCTCTGACACTCTCTGAAACACTCTGACACTCACTATCACTCTCTGACACTCTCAGACACTCTCAGCCACTCACTACCACTCTCTGACACTCTCTGACACTCACTATCACTCTCTGACACTCTCTGAAACTCTCTGACACTCACTATCACTCTCTGACACTCTCAGACACTCTCAGCCACTCACTATCACTCTCTGACACTCTCTGACACTCACTATCACTCTCTGACACTCTCAGACACTCTCATACACTCACTATCACTCTCTGACACTCTCTGACACTCTCTGACACTCACTATCACTCTCTGACACTCACTATCACTCTCTGACACTCCCAGACACTCTCAGACACTCACTATCACTCTCTGACACTCTCAGACACTCACTATCACTCTCTATCACTCTCTGACACTCTCTGACACTCACTATCACTCTCTATCACTCTCTGACACTCTCTGACACTCACTATCACTCTCTGACACTCTCAGACACTCTCAGCCACTCACTATCACTCTCTGACACTCTCTGACACTCACTATCACTCTCTGACACTCTCAGACACTCTCAGACACTCACTATCACTCTCTGACACTCTCTGACACTCTCTGAAACTCACTATCACTCTCTGACACTCACTATCACTCTCTGACACTCCCAGACACTCTCAGACACTCACTATCACTCTTTGACACTCTCTGACACTCTCAGACACTCACTATCACTCTCTATCACTCTCTGACACTCTCTGACACTCACTATCACTCTCAGCCACTCACTATCACTCTCTGACACTCTCTGACACTCACTATCACTCTCTGACACTCTCTGAAACTCTCTGACACTCACTATCACTCTCTGACACTCTCAGACACTCTCAGCCACTCACTATCACTCTCTGACACTCACTATCACTCTCTGACACTCTCAGACACTCTCAGACACTCACTATCACTCTCTGACACTCTCAGACACTCTCAGACACTCACTATCACTCTCTGACACTCACTATCACTCTCTGACACTCCCAGACACTCTCAGACACTCACTATCACTCTCTGACACTCTCTGACACTCTCAGACACTCACTATTACTCTCTATCACTCTCTGACACTCTCTGACACTCACTATCACTCTCTATCACTCTCTGACACTCTCTGACACTCACTATCACTCTCTGACACTCTCAGACACTCTCAGCCACTCACTATCACTCTCTGACACTCTCTGACACTCACTATCAATCTCTGACACTCTCAGACACTCACTATCACTCTCTGACACTCTCTGACACTCTCAGACACTCACTATCACTCACTATCACTCTCTGACACTCTCTGACACTCACTATCACTCTCTGACACTCTCAGACACTCACTATCACTCTCTATCACTCTCTGACACTCCCAGACACTCACTATCACTCTCTGACACTCTCAGACACTCACTATTACTCTCTATCACTCTCTGACACTCTCTGACACTCACTATCACTCTCTATCACTCTCTGACACTCTCTGACACTCACTATCACTCTCTGACACTCTCAGACACTCTCAGCCACTCACTATCACTCTCTGACACTCTCTGACACTCACTATTACTCTCTATCACTCTCTGACACTCTCTGACACTCACTATCACTCTCTATCACTCTCTGACACTCTCTGACACTCACTATCACTCTCTGACACTCTCAGACACTCTCAGCCACTCACTATCACTCTCTGACACTCTCTGACACTCACTATCACTCTCTGACACTCTCAGACACTCTCAGACACTCACTATCACTCTCTGACACTCTCTGACACTCTCTGACACTCACTATCACTCTCTGACACTCACTATCACTCTCTGACACTCCCAGACACTCTCAGACACTCACTATCACTCTCTATCACTCTCTGACACTCTCTGACACTCACTATCACTCTCTGACACTCTCAGACACGCTCAGACACTCACTATCACTCTCTGACACTCTCAGACACTCACTATCACTCTCTATCACTCTCTGACACTCCCAGACACTCACTATCACTCTCTGACACTCTCAGACACTCACTATTACTCTCTATCACTCTCTGACACTCTCTGACACTCACTATCACTCTCTATCACTCTCTGACACTCTCTGACACTCACTATCACTCTCTGACACTCTCTGACACTCACTATCACTCTCTATCACTCTCTGACACTCTCTGACACTCACTATCACTCTCTGACACTCTCAGACACTCACTATTACTCTCTATCACTCTCTGACACTCTCTGACACTCACTATCACTCTCTATCACTCTCTGACACTCTCTGACACTCACTATCAGTCTCTGACACTCTCAGACACTCTCAGCCACTCACTATCACTCTCTGACACTCTCTGACACTCACTATCACTCTCTGACACTCTCAGACACTCACTATCACTCTCTGACACTCTCTGACACTCTCAGACACTCACTATTACTCTCTATCACTCTCTGACACTCTCTGACACTCACTATCACTCTCTATCACTCTCTGACACTCTCTGACACTCACTATCACTCTCTGACACTCTCAGACACTCTCAGCCACTCACTATCACTCTCTGACACTCTCTGACACTCACTATCAATCTCTGACACTCTCAGACACTCACTATCACTCTCTGACACTCTCTGACACTCTCTGACACTCACTATCACTCTCTGACACTCCCAGACACTCTCAGACACTCACTATCACTCTCTGACACTCTCTGACACTCTCAGACACTCACTATCACTCACTATCACTCTCTGACACTCTCTGACACTCACTATCACTCTCTGACACTCTCAGACACGCTCAGACGCTCACTATCACTCTCTGACACTCTCAGACACTCACTATCACTCTCTATCACTCTCTGACACTCCCAGACACTCACTATCACTCTCTGACACTCTCAGACACTCACTATTACTCTCTATCATTCTCTGACACTCTCAGACACTCACTATCACTCTCTATCACTCTCTGACACTCCCAGACACTCACTATCACTCTCTGACACTCTCAGACACTCACTATTACTCTCTATCACTCTCTGACACTCTCTGACACTCACTATCACTCTCTATCACTCTCTGACACTCTCTGACACTCACTATCACTCTCTGACACTCTCTGACACTCACTATCACTCTCTATCACTCTCTGACACTCTCTGACACTCACTATCACTCTCTGACACTCTCAGACACTCACTATTACTCTCTATCACTCTCTGACACTCTCTGACACTCACTATCACTCTCTATCACTCTCTGACACTCTCTGACACTCACTATCAGTCTCTGACACTCTCAGACACTCTCAGCCACTCACTATCACTCTCTGACACTCTCTGACACTCACTATCACTCTCTGACACTCTCAGACACTCACTATCACTCTCTGACACTCTCTGACACTCTCTGACACTCACTATCACTCTCTGACACTCACTATCACTCTCTGACAATCCCAGACACTCTCAGACACTCACTATCACTCTCTGACACTCTCTGACACTCTCAGACACTCACTATCACTCACTATCACTCTCTGACACTCTCTGACACTCACTATCACTCTCTGACACTCTCAGACACGCTCAGCCGCTCACTATCACTCTCTGACACTCTCAGACACTCACTATCACTCTCTATCACTCTCTGACACTCCCAGACACTCACTATCACTCTCTGACACTCTCAGACACTCACTATTACTCTCTATCACTCTCTGACATTCTCTGACACTCACTATCACTCTCTATCACTCTCTGAC
The DNA here is from genome assembly GCF_036365525.1 of Heterodontus francisci. Taxonomy (NCBI): domain Eukaryota; kingdom Metazoa; phylum Chordata; class Chondrichthyes; order Heterodontiformes; family Heterodontidae; genus Heterodontus; species Heterodontus francisci. The sequence goes on along the minus strand of NW_027140445.1, from coordinate 1,056,861 downwards.
ACTCTCTGACACTCACTATCACTCTCTGACACTCTCAGACACTCTCAGCCACTCACTATCACTCTCTGACACTCTCTGACACTCACTATCACTCTCTGACACTCTCAGACACTCTCAGACACTCTCAGACACTCACTATTACTCTCTATCACTCCCTGACGCTCTCTGACACTCACTATCACTCTCTATCACTCTCTGACACTCTCTGACACTCACTATCACTCTCTGACACTCTCAGACACTCTCAGCCACTCACTATCACTCTCTGACACTCTCTGACACTCACTATCACTCTCTGACACTCTCAGACACTCTCAGACACTCACTATCACTCTCTGACACTCTCTGACACTCTCTGACACTCACTATCACTCTCTGACACTCACTATCACTCTCTGACACTCCCAGACACTCTCAGACACTCACTATCACTCTCTATCACTCTCTGACACTCTCTGACACTCACTATCACTCTCTGACACTCTCAGACACGCTCAGACACTCACTATCACTCTCTGACACTCTCAGACACTCACTATCACTCTCTATCACTCTCTGACACTCCCAGACACTCACTATCACTCTCTGACACTCTCAGACACTCTCTGACACTCTCAGACACTCTCTATCACTCTCTGACACTCTCTGACACTCACTATCACTCTCTGACACTCTCAGACACTCTCAGCCACTCACTATCACTCTCAGACACTCTCTGACACTCACTATCACTCTCTGACACTCTCAGACACTCTCAGACACTCACTATCACTCTCTGACACTCTCTGACACTCTCTGACACTCACTATCACTCTCTGACACTCACTATCACTCTCTGACACTCCCAGACACTCTCAGACACTCACTATCACTCTCTGACACTCTCTGACACTCTCAGACACTCTCTATCACTCTCTGACACTCTCTGACACTCACTATCACTCTCTGACACTCTCAGACACGCTCAGACACTCACTATCACTCTCTGACACTCTCAGACACTCACTATCACTCTCTATCACTCTCTGACACTCTCAGACACTCTCAGACACTCACTATCACTCTCTGACACTCTCAGACACTCTCAGCCACTCACTATCACTCTCTGACACTCTCTGACACTCACTATTACTCTCTATCACTCTCTGACACTCTCTGACACTCACTATCACTCTCTATCACTCTCTGACACACTCTGACACTCACTATCACTCTCTGACACTCTCAGACACTCTCAGCCACTCACTATCACTCTCTGACACTCACTATCACTCTCTGACACTCTCAGACACTCTCAGACACTCACTATCACTCTCTGACACTCTCTGACACTCTCTGACACTCACTATCACTCTCTGACACTCACTATCACTCTCTGACACTCCCAGACACTCTCAGACACTCACTATCACTCTCTATCACTCTCTGACACTCTCTGACACTCACTATCACTCTCTGACACTCTCAGACACGCTCAGACACTCACTATCACTCTCTGACACTCTCAGACATTCACTATCACTCTCTATCACTCTCTGACACTCCCAGACACTCACTATCACTCTCTGACACTCTCAGACACTCACTATTACTCTCTATCACTCTCTGACACTCTCTGACACTCACTATCACTCTCTATCACTCTCTGACACTCTCTGACACTCACTAACACTCTCTGACACTCTCTGACATTCACTATCACTCTCTATCACTCTCTGACACTCTCTGACACTCACTATCACTCTCTGACACTCTCAGACACTCACTATTACTCTCTATCACTCTCTGACACTCTCTGACACTCACTATCACTCTCTATCACTCTCTGACACTCTCTGACACTCACTATCAGTCTCTGACACTTTCAGACACTCTCAGCCACTCACTATCACTCTCTGACACTCTCTGACACTCACTATCACTCTCTGACACTCTCAGACACTCACTATCACTCTCTGACACTCTCTGACACTCTCTGACACTCACTATCACTCTCTGACACTCACTATCACTCTCTGACAATCCCAGACACTCTCAGACACTCACTATCACTCTCTGACACTCTCTGACACTCTCAGACACTCACTATCACTCACTATCACTCTCTGACACTCTCTGACACTCACTATCACTCTCTGACACTCTCAGACACGCTCAGACGCTCACTATCACTCTCTGACACTCTCAGACACTCACTATCACTCTCTATGACTCTCTGACACTCCCAGACACTCACTATCACTCTCTGACACTCTCAGACACTCACTATTACTCTCTATCACTCTCTGACACTCTCTGACACTCACTATCACTCTCTATCACTCTCTGACACTCTCTGACACTCACTATCACTCTCTGACACTCTCAGACACTCTCAGACACTCTCAGACACTCACTATTACTCTCTATCACTCTCTGACACTCTCTGACACTCACTATCACTCTCTATCACTCTCTGACACTCTCTGACACTCACTATCACTCTCTGACACTCTCAGACACTCACTATCACTCACTATCACTCTCTGACACTCCCAGACACTCACTATCACTCTCTGACACTCTCAGACACTCACTATTACTCTCTATCACTCTCTGACACTCTCTGACACTCACTATCACTCTCTATCACTCTCTGACACTCTCTGACACTCACTATCACTCTCTGACACTCTCAGACACTCTCAGCCACTCACTATCACTCTCTGACACTCTCTGACACTCACTATCACTCTCTGACACTCTCAGACACTCTCAGACACTCTCAGACACTCACTATTACTCTCTATCACTCTCTGACACTCTCTGACACTCACTATCACTCTCTATCACTCTCTGACACTCTCTGACACTCACTATCACTCTCTGACACTCTCAGACACTCTCAGCCACTCACTGTCACTCTCTGACACTCTCTGACACTCACTATCACTCTCTGACACTCTCAGACACTCTCAGACACTCACTATCACTCTCTGACACTCTCTGACACTCTCTGACACTCACTATCACTCTCTGACACTCACTATCACACTCTGACACTCCCAGACACTCTCAGACACTCACCATCACTCTCTATCACTCTCTGACACTCTCTGACACTCACTATCACTCTCTGACACTCTCAGACACGCTCAGACACTCACTATCACTCTCTGACACTCTCAGACACTCACTATCACTCTCTATCACTCTCTGACACTCTCTGACACTCACTATCACTCTCTATCACTCTCAGACACTCTCTGACACTCACTATCACTCTCTGACACTCTCAGACACTCTCAGACACTCACTATCACTCTCTGACACTCTCTGACACTCTCTGACACTCACTATCACTCTCTGACACTCACTATCACTCTCTGACACTCCCAGACACTCTCAGACACTCACTATCACTCTCTGACACTCTCTGACACTCTCAGACACTCACTATCACTCTCTATCACTCTCTGACACTCTCTGACACTCACTATCACTCTCTGACACTCTCAGACACGCTCAGACACTCACTATCACTCTCTGACACTCTCAGACACTCACTATCACTCTCTATCACTCTCTGACACTCTCAGACACTCTCAGACACTCACTATCACTCTCTGACACTCTCTGACACTCTCGGACACTCACTATCACTCTCTATCACTCTCTGACACTCCCAGACACTCACTATCACTCTCTGACATTCTCTGACACTCTCTGACACACACAATCACTCTCTGACGCACTCTGGCACTCTCAGACACTCACTTTCACTCTCTGAAACTCTCTGAGACTCTCTGACACTCACTATCACTCTCTGACACTCTCTGACACTCTCAGACACTCACTATCACTCTCTATCACTCTCTGACACTCCCAGACACTCACTATCACTCTCTGACATTCTCTGACACTCTCTGACACACACAATCACTCTCTGACGCACTCTGGCACTCTCAGACGCTCACTATCACTCTCTGACACTCTCTGACACTCTCTGACACTCACTATCACTCTCTGACATTCTCTGACACTCTCTGACATTCACAATCACTATCTGACACTCTCTGACACTCTCTGACACTCACAATCACTCTCTGACACTCTCTGACACTCTCAGACACTCACTATCACTCTCTATCACTCTCTGACACTCCCAGACACTCACTATCACTCTCTGACATTCTCTGACACTCTCTGACACTCACAATCACTCTCTGACACTCTCTGACACTCTCTGACACTCACAATCACTCTCTGACATTCTCTGACACTCTCTGACACTCACAATCACTCTCTGACACGCTCTGACAGTCTCAGACACTCACTATCACTCTCTGACACTCTCTGACACACTCAGAAACTCACTATCACTCTCTGACAATCTCTGACACACTTAGACACTCACTATCACTCTCTATCACTCTCTGACACTCTCTGACACTCACTATCACGCTCTGACACTCTCAGACACTCTCAGACACTCTCTGACACTCACTATCACTCTCTGACACTCTCAGACACTCTCAGACACTCACTATCACTCTCTGACACTCACTATCACTCTCTGACACTCTCTGACACTCACTATCACTCTCTGACACTCTCAGACACTCTCTGACACTCATTATCACTCTCTGACACTCTCTGACACTCTCTGACACTCACTATCACTCTCTGACACTCTCAGACACTCACTATCACTCTCTGACACTCTCTGACACACTCAGACACTCACTATCACTCTCCATCACTCTCTGACACTCTCTGACACTCACTATCACTCTCTGACACTCTCTGACACTCACTATCACTCTCCATCACTCTCTGACACTCTCTGACACTCACTATCACTCTCTGACTCTCTCTGACACTCACTATCACTCTCTGACACTCTCTGACACACTCAGACACTCACTATCACTCTCCATCACTCTCTGACACTCTCTGACACTCACTATCACTCTCTGACACTCTCAGACACTCTCAGACACTCACTATCACTCTCTGATACTCTCTGACACTCTCTGACACTCACTATCACTCTCTGACACTCCCAGAAACTCTCAGAAACTCACTGTCACTCTCTGACACTCTCTGCCACTCTCAGACACTCACTATCACTCTCTATCACTCTCTGAAACTCTCTGACACTCACTATCACTCTCTGACACTCTCAGACACTCTCAGCCACTCACTATCACTCTCTGACACTCTCTGACACTCACTATCACTCTCTGACACTCTCAGACACTCACTATCACTCTCTGACACTCTCTGACACTCACTATCACTCTCTGACACTCACTATCACTCTCTGACACTCCCAGACAATCTCAGACACTCACTATCACTCTCTGACACTCTCTGACACTCTCAGACACTCACTATCACTCTCTATCACTCTCTGACACTCTCTGACACTCACTATCACTCTCTGACACTCTCAGACACTCTCAGCCACTCACTATCACTCTCTGACACGCTCTGACACTCACTATCACTCTCTGACACTCTCAGACACTCTCAGACACTCACTATCACTCTCTATCACTCTCTGACACTCTCTGACACTCACTATCACTCTCTGACACTCTCAGACACTCTCAGCCACTCACTATCACTCTCTGACACGCTCTGACACTCACTATCACTCTCTGACACTCTCAGACACTCTCAGACACTCTCAGACACCCACTATCACTCTCTGACACTCTCTGACACTCACTATCAGTCTCTGACACTAACTATCACTCTCTGACACTCCCAGACACTCTCAGACACTCACTATCACTCTCTGGCACTCTCTGACACTCTCAGACACTCACTATCACTCTCTATCACTCTCTGACACTCTCTGACACTCACTATCACTCTCTGACACTCTCAGACACGCTCAGACACTCACTATCACTCTCTGACACTCTCAGACACTCACTATCACTCTCTATCACTCTCTGACACTCCCAGACACTCACTATCACTCTCTGACACTCTCAGACACTCTCAGACACTCACTATCACTCTCTGACACTCTCTGACACTCTCAGACACTCACTATCACTCTCTATCACTCTCTGACACTCCCAGACACTCACTATCACTCTCTGACATTCTCTGACACTCTCTGACACTCACAATCACTCTCTGACACTCTCTGACACTCTCAGACACTCACTATCACTCTCTATCACTCTCTGACACTCCCAGACACTTACTATCACTCTCTGACATTCTCTGACACTCTCTTACACTCACAATCACTCTCTGACATTCTCTGACACTCTCTGACACTCACAATCACTCTCTGACACGCTCTGACACTCTCTGACACTCACAATCACTCTCTGACACGCTCTGACACTCTCAGACACTCACTATCACTCTCTGACACTCTCTGACACTCTCAGACACTCACTATCACTCTCTATCACTCTCTGACACGCCCAGACACTCACTATCACTCTCTGACATTCTCTGACACTCTCTGACACTCACAATCACTCTCTGACACTCTCTGACACTCTCTTACACTCACAATCACTCTCTGACATTCTCTGACACTCTCTGACACTCACAATCACTCTCTGACACGCTCTGACACTCTCAGACACTCACTATCACTCTCTGACACTCTCTGACACTCTCAGACACTCACTATCACTCTCTGACACTCTCTGACACTCTCTGACACACTTAGACACTCACTATCACTCTCTATCACTCTCAGACACTCTCAGACACTCACTATCACTCTCTGACACTCTCTGACACTCTCAGACACTCACTATCACTCTCTGACACTCTCTGACACACTTAGACACTCACTATCACTCTCTATCAGTCTCAGACACTCTCAGACACTCACTATCACTCTCTGACACTCTCTGACACTCACTATCACTCTCTGACACTCTCTGACACTCCCAGACACTCACTATCACTCTCTGACATTCTCTGACACTCTCTGAAACTCTCTAACACTCTCTGACACTCTCTGACACTCACTATCACTCTCTGACACTCTCTGACACTCACTATCACTCTCTGACACTCTCAGACACTCTCAGACACTCACTATCACTCTCTGACACTCTCTGACACTCTCAGACACTCACTATCACTCTCTATCACTCTCTGACACTCTCTGACACTCACTATCACTCTCTGACACTCTCTGACACTCACTATCACTCTCTGACACTCTCTGACACTCACTATCACTCTCTGACACTCTCAGACACTCTCAGCCACTCACTATCACTCTCTGACACGCTCTGACACTCACTATCACTCTCTGACACTCTCAGACACTCTCAGACACTCACTATCACTCTCTGACACTCTCTGACACTCTCTGACACTCACTATCACTCTCTGACACTAACTATCACTCTCTGACACTCCCAGACACTCTCAGACACTCACTATCACTCTCTGGCACTCTCTGACACTCTCAGACACTCACTATCACTCTCTATCACTCTCTGACACTCTCTGACACTCACTATCACTCTCTGACACTCTCAGACACGCTCAGACACTCACTATCACTCTCTGACACTCTCAGACACTCACTATCACTCTCTATCACTCTCTGACACTCCCAGACACTCACTATCACTCTCTGACACTCTCAGACACTCTCAGACACTCACTATCACTCTCTGACACTCTCTGACACTCTCAGACACTCACTATCACTCTCTATCACTCTCTGACACTCCCAGACACTCACTATCACTCTCTGACATTCTCTGACACTCTCTGACACTCACAATCACTCTCTGACGCACTCTGGCACTCTCTGACACTCACTATCACTCTCTGACATTCTCTGACACTCTCTGACACTCACTATCACTCTCTGACACTCTCTGACACTCTCTGACACTCACAATCACTCTCTGACACTCTCTGACACTCTCAGACACTCACTATCACTCTCTATCACTCTCTGACACTCCCAGACACTCACTATCACTCTCTGACATTCTCTGACACTCTCTGACACTCACTATCACTCTCTGACACTCTCTGACACTCTCTTACACTCACAATCACTCTCTGACATTCTCTGACACTCTCTGACACTCACAATCACTCTCTGACACGCTCTGACACTCTCAGACACTCACTATCACTCTCTGACACTCCCTGACACTCTCAGACACTCACTATCACTCTCTGACACTCTCTGACACACTTAGACACTCACTATCACTCTCTATCACTCTCAGACACTCTCAGACACTCACTATCACTCTCTGACACTCTCTGACACTCTCTGACACTCACTATCACTCTCTGACACTCTCTGACACTCCCAGACACTCACTATCACTCTCTGACATTCTCTGACACTCACTATCACTCTCTATCACTCTCTGACACTCTCTGACACTCACTATCACTCTCTGACACTCTCTGACACTCACTATCACTCTCTCACACTCTCAGACACTCTCAGACACTCACAATCACTCTCTGACACTCTCTGACACTCTCAGACACTCACTATCACTCTCTATCACTCTCTGACACTCTCTGACACTCACTATCACTCTCTGACACTCTCTGACACTCACTATCACTCTCTGACATTCTCTGACACTCACTATCACTCTCTATCACTCTCTGACACTCTCTGACACTCACTATCACTCTCTGACACTCTCTGACACTCTCTGACACTCACTATCACTCTCTGACACTCACTATCACTCTCTATCACTCTCTGACACTCCCAGACACTCACTATCACTCACTGACATTCTCTGACACTCACTATCACTCTCTATCACTCTCTGACACTCTCTGACACTCACTATCACTCTCTGACACTCTCTGACACTCTCTGACACTCACTATCACTCTCTGACACTCTCAGACACTCTCAGACACTCACTATCACTTTCTATCACTCTCTGACACTCTCTGACATTCACTATCACTCTCTGACACTCTCAGACACTCACTATCACTCTCTGACATTCTCTGACACTCACTATCACTCTCTATCACTCTCTGACACTCTCTGACACTCACTATCACTCTCTGACACTCTCTGACACTCTCTGACACTCACTATCACTCTCTATCACTCTCTGACACTCCCAGACACTCACTATCACTCTCTGACATTCTCTGACACTCACTATCACTCTCTATCACTCTCTGACACTCTCTGACACTCACTATCACTCTCTGACACTCTCTGACACTCTCTGACACTCACTATCACTCTCTGACACTCTCAGACACTCTCAGACACTCACTATCACTTTCTATCACTCTCTGACACTCTCTGACACTCACTATCACTCTCTGACACTCTCAGACACTCACTATCACTCTCTATCACTCTCTGACACTCACTATCACTCTCTGACACTCTCAGACACTCACTATCACTCTCTGACATTCTCTGACACTCAATATCACTCTCCATCACTCTCTGACACTCTCTGACACTCACTATCACTCTCTGACACTCTCTGACACTCTCTGACACTCACTATCACTCTCTATCACTCTCTGACACTCCCAGACACTCACTATCACTCTCTGACATTCTCTGACACTCACTATCACTCTCTATCACTCTCTGACACTCTCTGACACTCACTATCACTCTCTGACACTCTCTGACACTCTCTGACACTCACTATCACTCTCTGACACTCTCAGACACTCTCAGACACTCACTATCACTTTCTATCACTCTCTGACACTCTCTGACACTCACTATCACTCTCTGACACTCTCAGACACTCACTATCACTCTCTATCACTCTCTGACACTCTCTGACACTCACTATCACTCTCTGACACTCTCAGACACTCACTATCACTCTCTATCACTCTCTGACACTCCCAGACACTCACTATCACTCTCTGACATTCTCTGACACTCACTATCACTCTCTATCATTCTCTGACACTCTCTGACACTCACAATCACTCTCTGACACACTCTGGCACTCTCAGACACTCACTATCACTCTCTGACACTCTCTGACACTCTCTGACACTCACAATCACTCTCTGACACTCTCTGACACTCTCAGACACTCACTATCACTCTCTATCACTCTCTGACACTCCCAGACACTCACTATCACTCTCTGACATTCTCTGACACTCTCTGACACTCACAATCACTCTCTGACACTCTCTGACACTCTCTTACACTCACAATCACTCTCTGACATTCTCTGACACTCTCTGACACTCACAATCACTCTCTGACACGCTCTGACACTCTCAGACACTCACTATCACTCTCTGACACTCTCTGACACTCTCAGACACTCACTATCACTCTCTGACACTCTCTGACACACTTAGACACTCACTATCACTCTCTATCACTCTCAGACACTCTCAGACACTCACTATCACTATCTGACACTCTCTGACACTTACTATCACTCTCTGACACTCTCTGAGACTCCCAGACACTCACTATCACTCTCTGACATTCTCTGACACTCACTATCACTCTCTATCACTCTCTGACACTCTCTGACACTCACTATCACTCTCTGACACTCTCTGACACTCACTATCACTCTCTGACACTCTCAGACACTCTCAGACACTCACTATCACTCTCTGACACTCTCTGACACTCTCAGACACTCACTATCACTCTCTATCACTCTCTGACACTCTCTGACACTCACTATCACTCTCTGACACTCTCTGACACTCACTATCACTCTCTGACATTCTCTGACACTCACTATCACTCTCTATCACTCTCTGACACTCTCTGACACTCACTATCACTCTCTGACACTCTCTGACACTCACGATCACTCTCTGACACTCACTATCACTCTCTATCACTCTCTGACACTCCCAGACACTCACTATCACTCTCTGACACTCACTATCACTCTCTATCACTCTCTGACACTCTCTGACACTCACTATCACTCTCTGACACTCTCTGACACTCTCTGACACTCACTATCACTCTCTGACACTCTCAGACACTCTCAGACACTCACTATCACTTTCTATCACTCTCTGACACTCTCTGACACTCACTATCACTCTCTGAAACTCTCAGACACTCACTATCACTCTCTATCACTCTCTGACACTCCCAGACACTCACTATCACTCTCTGACATTCTCTGACCCTCACTATCACTCTCTATCACTCTCTGACACTCTCTGACACTCACTATCACTCTCTGACACTCTCTGACACTCTCTGACACTCACTATCACTCTCTGACACTCTCTGACACTCTCAGACACTCACTATCACTCTCTGACACTCTCTGACACTCTCAGCCACTCACTATCACTCTCTATCACTCTCTGACACTCTCTGACACTCACTATCACTCTCTGACACTCTCAGACACTCTCAGACACTCACTATCACTCTCTGACACTCTCTGACACTCTCAGACACTCACTATCACTCTCTATCACTCTCTGACACTCCCAGACACTCACTATCACTCTCTGACATTCTCTGACACTCACTATCACTCTCTATCACTCTCAGACACTCTCTGACACTCACTATCACTCTCTGACACTCTCTGACACTCACTATCACTCTCTGACACTCTCAGACACTCTCAGACACTCACTATCACTCTCTGATACTCTCAGACACTCACTATCACTCTCTATCACTCTCTGACACTCCCAGACACTCACTATCACTCTCTGACATTCTCTGGCACTCACTATCACTCTCTATCACTCTCTGACACTCTCTGACACTCACTATCACTCTCTGACACTCTCTGACACTCTCTGACACTCACTATCACTCTCTGACACTCTCAGACACTCTCTGACACTCTCTGACACTCTCTGACACTCTCAGACAGTCACTATCACTCTCTGACACTCTCTGACACTCACTATCACTCTCTGACACTCTCTGACACTCTCAGACACACTCAGACACTCACTATCACTCTCTGACACTCTCTGACACTCTCAGACACTCACTATCACTCTCTATCACTCTCTGACACTCCCAGACACTCACTATCACTCTCTGACATTCTCTGACACTCACTATCACTCTCTATCACTCTCTGACACTCTCAGACACTCTCAGAAACTCACTATCACTCTCTGACACTCTCTGACACTCTCAGACACTCACTATCACTCTCTGACATTCTCTGACACTCACTATCACTCTCTGACAATCTCAGACACTCTCAGACACTCACTATCACTCTCTGACACTCTCTGACACTCTCAGACACTCACTATCACTCTCTATCACTCTCTGACAATCCCAGACACTCACTATCACTCTCTGACATTCTCTGACACTCACTATCACTCACTGACACTCTCAGACACTCACTATCACTCTCTGACACTCTCTGACACTCACAGACACTCACTATCACTCTCTATCACTCTCTGACACTCCCAGACACTCACTATCACTCTCTGACATTCTCTGACACTCACTATCACTCTCTGACACTCACTATCACTCTTTGACACTCTCTGACACTCTCTGACACTCACTATCACTCTCTGACACTCTCAGACACTCACTATCACTCTCTGAAACTCTCTGACACTCTCAGACACTCACTATCACTCTCTGACACTCTCAGACACTCACTATCACTCTCTGACACTCTCAGACACTCACTATCACTCTCTGACACTCTCAGACACTCACTATCACTCTCTGACACTCACTATCACTCTCTGACACTCTCAGACACTCTCAGACACTCACTATCACTCTCTGACACTCTCTGACACTCTCAGACACTCACTATCACTCTCTGACACTCTCTGACACTCTCAGACACTCACTATCACTCTCTATCACTCTCTGACACTCTCTGACACTCACTATCACTCTCTGACACTCTCTGACACTCTCTGACACTCACTATCACTCTCTGACACTCTCAGACACTCTCAGACACTCACTATCACTCTCTGACACTCACTGACACTCTCAGACACTCACTATCACTCTCTATCACTCTCTGACACTCCCAGACACTCACTATCACTCTCTGACATTCTCTGACACTCACTATCACTCTCTATCACTCTCAGACACTCTCTGACACTCACTATCACTCTCTGACACTCACTATCACTCTCTGACACTCACTATCACTCTCTGACACTCTCAGACACTCACTATCACTCTCTATCACTCTCTGACACTCCCAGACACTCACTATCACTCTCTGACATTCTCTGACACTCACTATCACTCTCTATCACTCTCAGACACTCTCTGACACTCACTATCACTCTCTGACACTCTCTGACACTCACTATCACTCTCTGACACTCTCAGACACTCTCAGACACTCACTATCACTCTCTGATACTCTCAGACACTCACTATCACTCTCTATCACTCTCTGACACTCCCAGACACTCACTATCACTCTCTGACATTCTCTGACACTCACTATCACTCTATATCACTCTTTGACACTCTCTGACACTCACTATCACTCTCTGACACTCTCTGACACTCTCTGACACTCACTATCACTCTCTGACACTCTCAGACACTCTCAGAAACTCACTATCACTCTCTGACACTCTCAGACAGTCACTATCACTCTCTGACACTCTCTGACACTCACTATCACTCTCTGACACTCTCTGACACTCTCAGACACACTCAGACACTCACTATCACTCTCTGACACTCTCTGACACTCTCAGACACTCACTATCACTCTCTATCACTCTCTGACACTCCCAGACACTCACTATCACTCTCTGACATTCTCTGACACTCACTATCACTCTCTATCACTCTCTGACACTCTCAGACACTCTCAGAAACTCACTATCACTCTCTGACACTCTCTGACACTCTCAGACACTCACTATCACTCTCTGACATTCTCTGACACTCACTATCACTCTCTGACAATCTCAGACACTCCCAGACACTCACTATCACTCTCTGACACTCTCTGACACTCTCAGACACTCACTATCACTCTCTATCACTCTCTGACACTCCCAGACACTCACTATCACTCTCTGACATTCTCTGACACTCACTATCACTCACTGACACTCTCAGACACTCACTATCACTCTCTGACACTCTCTGACACTCTCAGACACTCACTATCACTCTCTATCACTCTCTGACACTCCCAGACACTCACTATCACTCTCTGACATTCTCTGACACTCACTATCACTCTCTGACACTCACTATCACTCTTTGACACTCTCTGACACTCTCTGACACTCACTATCACTCTCTGACACTCTCAGACACTCACTATCACTCTCTGAAACTCTCTGACGCTCTCAGACACTCACTATCACTCTCTGACACTCTCAGACACTCACTATCACTCTCTGACACTCTCAGACACTCACTATCACTCTCTGACACTCACTATCACTCTCTGACACTCTCAGACACTCTCAGACACTCACTATCACTCTCTGACACTCTCAGACACTCACTATCACTCTCTGACACTCTCAGACACTCACTATCACTCTCTGACACTCTCAGACACTCACTATCACTCTCTGACACTCTCAGACACTCACTACCACTCTCTGACACTCTCTATCACTGCCTATCACTCTCTGAAACTCTCTGACACACTCTGACACTCTCTGACACTCTCAGACACTCTCTATCACTCTCTCTCACTCTTTATCACTATTTGACACACTCTGACATTCTCTGACACTCACTATCACTCTCTGACACTCTCTGACACTCACTATCACTCTCTGACACTCTCTGACACTCACTATCACTCTCTGACACTCTCTGACACTCTCTGACACTCTCAGACACTCACTATCACTCTCTATCACTCTCTGACACTCTCTGACACTCACTATCACTCTCTGACACTCTCAGACACTCTCTCTCACTCTTTTTCACTCTTTGACACATTCTGACACTCTCTGACACTCACTATCACTCTCTGACACTCTCTGACACTCTCAGACACTCACTATCACTCTCTGACACTCTCAGACACTCACTATCACTCTCTGACACTCTCAGACACTCACTATCACTCTCTGACACTCTCTGACACTCTCAGACACTCACTATCACTCTCTGACACTCTCAGACACTCACTATCACTCTCTGACACTCTCAGACACTCACTATCACTCTCTGACACTCACTATCACTCTCTGACACTCTCAGACACTCTCAGACACTCACTATCACTCTCTGACACTCTCAGACACTCACTATCACTCTCTGACACTCTCAGACACTCACTATCACTCTCTGACACTCTCTGACACTCTCAGACACTCACTATCACTCTCTGACACTCTCAGACACTCACTATCACTCTCTGACACTCTCAGACACTCACTATCACTCTCTGACACTCACTATCACTCTCTGACACTCTCAGACACTCTCAGACACTCACTATCACTCTCTGACACTCACTATCACTCTCTGACACTCTCAGACACTCTCAGACACTCACTATCTCTCTCTGACACTCTCAGACACTCACTATCACTCTCTGACACTCTCAGACACTCACTATCACTCTCTGACACTCTCAGACACTCACTACCACTCTCTGACACTCTCTATCACTGCCTATCACTCTCTGAAACTCTCTGACACACTCTGACACTCTCTGACACTCTCAGACACTCTCTATCACTCTCTCTCACTCTTTATCACTATTTGACACACTCTGACATTCTCTGACACTCACTATCACTCTCTGACACTCTCTGACACTCACTATCACTCTCTGACACTCTCTGACACTCACTATCACTCTCTGACACTCTCTGACACTCTCTGACACTCTCAGACACTCACTATCACTCTCTATCACTCTCTGACACTCTCTGACACTCACTCTCACTCTCTGACACTCTCAGACACTCTCTCTCACTCTTTTTCACTCTTTGACACATTCTGACACTCTCTGACACTCACTATCACTCTCTGACACTCTCTGACACTCTCAGACACTCACTATCACTCTCTATCACTCTCTGACACTCCCAGACACTCACTATCACTCTCTGACACTCTCAGACACTCACTATTACTCTCTATCACTCTCTGACACTCTCTGACACTCACTATCACTCTCTATCACTCTCTGACACTCTCTGACACTCACTGTCACTCTCTGACACTCTCAGACACTCTCAGCCACTCACTATCACTCTCAGACACTCTCTGACACTCACTATCACTCTCTGACACTCTCTGACACTCTCTGACACTCACGATCACTCTCTGACACTCACTATCACTCTCTATCACTCTCTGACACTCCCAGACACTCACTATCACTCTCTGACACTCACTATCACTCTCTATCACTCTCTAACACTCTCTGACACTCACTATCACTCTCTGACACTCTCTGACACTCTCTGACACTCACTATCACTCTCTGACACTCTCAGACACTCTCAGACACTCACTATCACTTTCTATCACTCTCTGACACTCTCAGACACTCACTATCACTCTCTGACACTCTCTGACACTCTCTGACACTCACTATCACTCTCTGACACTCTCTGACACTCACTATCACTCTCTGACATTCTCTGACACTCACTATCACTCTCTATCACTCTCTGACACTCTCTGACACTCACTATCACTCTCTGACACTCTCTGACACTCTCTGACACTCACGATCACTCTCTGACACTCACTATCACTCTCTATCACTCTCTGACACTCCCAGACACTCACTATCACTCTCTGACACTCACTATCACTCTCTATCACTCTCTGACACTCTCTGACACTCACTATCACTCTCTGACACTCTCTGACACTCTCTGACACTCACTATCACTCTCTGACACTCTCAGACACTCTCAGACACTCACTATCACTTTCTATCACTCTCTGACACTCTCTGACACTCACTATCACTCTCTGACACTCTCAGACACTCACTATCACTCTCTATCACTCTCTGACACTCCCAGACACTCTCTATCACTCTCTGACATTCTCTGACCCTCACTATCACTCTCTATCACTCTCTGACACTCTCTGACATTCACTATCACTCTCTGACACTCTCTGACACTCTCTGACACTCACTATCACTCTCTGACACTCTCTGACACTCTCAGACACTCACTATCACTCTCTGACACTCTCTGACACTCTCAGACACTCACTATCACTCTCTATCACTCTCTGACACTCTCTGACACTCACTATCACTCTCTGACACTCTCAGACACTCTCAGACACTCACTATCACTCTCTGACACTCTCTGACACTCTCAGACACTCACTATCACTCTCTATCACTCTCTGACACTCCCAGACACTCACTATCACTCTCTGACACTCACTATCACTCTCTATCACTCTCTAACACTCTCTGACACTCACTATCACTCTCTGACACTCTCTGACACTCTCTGACACTCACTATCACTCTCTGACACTCTCAGACACTCTCAGACACTCACTATCACTTTCTATCACTCTCTGACACTCTCAGACACTCACTATCACTCTCTGACACTCTCTGACACTCTCTGACACTCACTATCACTCTCTGACACTCTCTGACACTCACTATCACTCTCTGACATTCTCTGACACTCACTATCACTCTCTATCACTCTCTGACACTCTCTGACACTCACTATCACTCTCTGACACTCTCTGACACTCTCTGACACTCACGATCACTCTCTGACACTCACTATCACTCTCTATCACTCTCTGACACTCCCAGACACTCACTATCACTCTCTGACACTCACTATCACTCTCTATCACTCTCTGACACTCTCTGACACTCACTATCACTCTCTGACACTCTCTGACACTCTCTGACACTCACTATCACTCTCTGACACTCTCAGACACTCTCAGACACTCACTATCACTTTCTATCACTCTCTGACACTCTCTGACACTCACTATCACTCTCTGACACTCTCAGACACTCACTATCACTCTCTATCACTCTCTGACACTCCCAGACACTCTCTATCACTCTCTGACATTCTCTGACCCTCACTATCACTCTCTATCACTCTCTGACACTCTCTGACATTCACTATCACTCTCTGACACTCTCTGACACTCTCTGACACTCACTATCACTCTCTGACACTCTCTGACACTCTCAGACACTCACTATCACTCTCTGACACTCTCTGACACTCTCAGACACTCACTATCACTCTCTATCACTCTCTGACACTCTCTGACACTCACTATCACTCTCTGACACTCTCAGACACTCTCAGACACTCACTATCACTCTCTGACACTCTCTGACACTCTCAGACACTCACTATCACTCTCTATCACTCTCTGACACTCCCAGACACTCACTATCACTCTCTGACATTCTCTGACACTCACTATCACTCTCTAACACTCTCAGACACTCTCTGACACTCACTATCACTCTCTGACACTCTCTGACACTCACTATCACTCTCTGACACTCACTATCACTCTCTGACACTCTCATACACTCACTATCACTCTCTATCACTCTCTGACACTCCCAGACACTCACTATCACTCTCTGACACTCTCTGACACTCACTATCACTCTCTGACACTCTCAGACACTCTCAGACACTCACTATCACTCTCTGATACTCTCAGACACTCACTATCACTCTCTATCACTCTCTGACACTCCCAGACACTCACTATCACTCTCTGACATTCTATGACACTCACTATCACTCTCTATCACTCTCTGACACTCTCTGACACTCACTATCACTCTCTGACACTCTCTGACACTCTCTGACACTCACTATCACTCTCTGACACTCTCAGACACTCTCAGAAACTCACTATCACTCTCTGACACTCTCAGACAGTCACTATCACTCTCTGACACTCTCTGACACTCACTATCACTCTCTGACACTCTCTGACACTCTCAGACACACTCAGACACTCACTATCACTCTCTGACACTCTCTGACACTCCCAGACACTCACTATCACTCTCTGACATTCTCTGACACTCACTATCACTCTCTATCACTCTCTGACACTCTCAGACACTCTCAGAAACTCACTATCACTCTCTGACACTCTCTGACACTCTCAGACACTCACTATCACTCTCTGACATTCTCTGACACTCACTATCACTCTCTGACAATCCCAGACACTCTCAGACACTCACTATCACTCTCTGACACTCTCTGACACTCTCAGACACTCACTATCACTCTCTATCACTCTCTGACACTCCCAGACACTCACTATCACTCTCTGACATTCTCTGACACTCACTATCACTCACTGACACTCTCAGACACTCACTATTACTCTCTATCACTCTCTGACACTCTCTGACACTCACTATCACTCTCTATCACTCTCTGACACTCTCTGACACTCACTGTCACTCTCTGACACTCTCAGACACTCTCAGCCACTCACTATCACTCTCAGACACTCTCTGACACTCACTATCACTCTCTGACACTCTCTGACACTCTCTGACACTCACGATCACTCTCTGACACTCACTATCACTCTCTATCACTCTCTGACACTCCCAGACACTCACTATCACTCTCTGACACTCACTATCACTCTCTATCACTCTCTAACACTCTCTGACACTCACTATCACTCTCTGACACTCTCTGACACTCTCTGACACTCACTATCACTCTCTGACACTCTCAGACACTCTCAGACACTCACTATCACTTTCTATCACTCTCTGACACTCTCAGACACTCACTATCACTCTCTGACACTCTCTGACACTCTCTGACACTCACTATCACTCTCTGACACTCTCTGACACTCACTATCACTCTCTGACATTCTCTGACACTCACTTTCACTCTCTATCACTCTCTGACACTCTCTGACACTCACTATCACTCTCTGACACTCTCTGACACTCTCTGACACTCACGATCACTCTCTGACACTCACTATCACTCTCTATCACTCTCTGACACTCCCAGACACTCACTATCACTCTCTGACACTCACTATCACTCTCTATCACTCTCTGACACTCTCTGACACTCACTATCACTCTCTGACACTCTCTGACACTCTCTGACACTCACTATCACTCTCTGACACTCTCAGACACTCTCAGACACTCACTATCACTTTCTATCACTCTCTGACACTCTCTGACACTCACTATCACTCTCTGACACTCTCAGACACTCACTATCACTCTCTATCACTCTCTGACACTCCCAGACACTCTCTATCACTCTCTGACATTCTCTGACCCTCACTATCACTCTCTATCACTCTCTGACACTCTCTGACATTCACTATCACTCTCTGACACTCTCTGACACTCTCTGACACTCACTATCACTCTCTGACACTCTCTGACACTCTCAGACACTCACTATCACTCTCTGACACTCTCTGACACTCTCAGACACTCACTATCACTCTCTATCACTCTCTGACACTCCCAGACACTCACTATCACTCTCTGACACTCTCTGACACTCACTATCACTCTCTGACACTCTCAGACACTCTCAGACACTCACTATCACTCTCTGATACTCTCAGACACTCACTATCACTCTCTATCACTCTCTGACACTCCCAGACACTCACTATCACTCTCTGACATTCTATGACACTCACTATCAGTCTCTATCACTCTCTGACACTCTCTGACACTCACTATCACTCTCTGACACTCTCTGACACTCTCTGACACTCACTATCACTCTCTGACACTCTCAGACACTCTCAGAAACTCACTATCACTCTCTGACACTCTCAGACAGTCACTATCACTCTCTGACACTCTCTGACACTCACTATCACTCTCTGACACTCTCTGACACTCTCAGACACACTCAGACACTCACTATCACTCTCTGACACTCTCTGACACTCTCAGACACTCACTATCACTCTCTATCACTCTCTGACACTCCCAGACACTCACTATCACTCTCTGACATTCTCTGACACTCACTATCACTCTCTATCACTCTCTGACACTCTCAGACACTCTCAGAAACTCACTATCACTCTCTGACACTCTCTGACACTCTCAGACACTCACTATCACTCTCTGACATTCTCTGACACTCACTATCACTCACTGACACTCTCAGACACTCACTATTACTCTCTATCACTCTCTGACACTCTCTGACACTCACTATCACTCTCTATCACTCTCTGACACTCTCTGACACTCACTGTCACTCTCTGACACTCTCAGACACTCTCAGCCACTCACTATTACTCTCAGACACTCTCTGACACTCACTATCACTCTCTGACACTCTCTGACACTCTCTGACACTCACGATCACTCTCTGACACTCACTATCACTCTCTATCACTCTCTGACACTCCCAGACACTCACTATCACTCTCTGACACTCACTATCACTCTCTATCACTCTCTAACACTCTCTGACACTCACTATCACTCTCTGACACTCTCTGACACTCTCTGACACTCACTATCACTCTCTGACACTCTCAGACACTCTCAGACACTCACTATCACTTTCTATCACTCTCTGACACTCTCAGACACTCACTATCACTCTCTGACACTCTCTGACACTCTCTGACACTCACTATCACTCTCTGACACTCTCTGACACTCACTATCACTCTCTGACATTCTCTGACACTCACTATCACTCTCTATCACTCTCTGACACTCTCTGACACTCACTATCACTCTCTGACACTCTCTGACACTCTCTGACACTCACGATCACTCTCTGACACTCACTATCACTCTCTATCACTCTCTGACACTCCCAGACACTCACTATCACTCTCTGACACTCACTATCACTCTCTATCACTCTCTGACACTCTCTGACACTCACTATCACTCTCTGACACTCTCTGACACTCTCTGACACTCACTATCACTCTCTGACACTCTCAGACACTCTCAGACACTCACTATCACTTTCTATCACTCTCTGACACTCTCTGACACTCACTATCACTCTCTGACACTCTCAGACACTCACTATCACTCTCTATCACTCTCTGACACTCCCAGACACTCTCTATCACTCTCTGACATTCTCTGACCCTCACTATCACTCTCTATCACTCTCTGACACTCTCTGACATTCACTATCACTCTCTGACACTCTCTGACACTCTCTGACACTCACTATCACTCTCTGACACTCTCTGACACTCTCAGACACTCACTATCACTCTCTGACACTCTCTGACACTCTCAGACACTCACTATCACTCTCTATCACTCTCTGACACTCTCTGACACTCACTATCACTCTCTGACACTCTCTGACACTCTCAGACACTCACTATCACTCTCTATCACTCTCTGACACTCTCTGACACTCACTATCACTCTCTGACACTCTCAGACACTCTCAGACACTCACTATCACTCTCTGACACTCTCTGACACTCTCAGACACTCACTATCACTCTCTATCACTCTCTGACACTCCCAGAAACTCACTATCACTCTCTGACATTCTCTGACACTCACTATCACTCTCTATCACTCTCAGACACTCTCTGACACTCACTATCACTCTCTGACACTCTCTGACACTCACTATCACTCTCTGACACTCACTATCACTCTCTGACACTCTCATACACTCACTATCACTCTCTATCACTCTCTGACACTCCCAGACACTCACTATCACTCTCTGACATTCTCTGACACTCACTATCACTCTCTATCACTCTCAGACACTCTCTGACACTCACTATCACTCTCTGACACTCTCTGACACTCACTATCACTCTCTGACACTCTCAGACACTCTCAGACACTCACTATCACTCTCTGATACTCTCAGACACTCACTATCACTCTCTATCACTCTCTGACACTCCCAGACACTCACTATCACTCTCTGACATTCTATGACACTCACTATCACTCTCTATCACTCTCTGACACTCTCTGACACTCACTATCACTCTCTGACACTCTCTGACACTCTCTGACACTCACTATCACTCTCTGACACTCTCAGACACTCTCAGAAACTCACTATCACTCTCTGACACTCTCAGACAGTCACTATCACTCTCTGACACTCTCTGACACTCACTATCACTCTCTGACACTCTCTGACACTCTCAGACACACTCAGACACTCACTATCACTCTCTGACACTCTCTGACACTCTCAGACACTCACTATCACTCTCTATCACTCTCTGACACTCCCAGACACTCACTATCACTCTCTGACATTCTCTGACACTCACTATCACTCTCTATCACTCTCTGACACTCTCAGACACTCTCAGAAACTCACTATCACTCTCTGACACTCTCTGACACTCTCAGACACTCACTATCACTCTCTGACATTCTCTGACACTCACTATCACTCTCTGACAATCTCAGACACTCTCAGACACTCACTATCACTCTCTGACATTCTCTGACACTCTCAGACACTCACTATCACTCTCTATCACTCTCTGACACTCCCAGACACTCACTATCACTCTCTGACATTCTCTGACACTCACTATCACTCACTGACACTCTCAGACACTCACTATCACTCTCTGACACTCTCTGACACACTCAGACACTCACTATCACTCTCTATCACTCTCTGACACTCCCAGACACTCACTATCACTCTCTGACATTCTCTGACACTCACTATCACTCTCTGACACTCACTATCACTCTTTGACACTCTCTGACACTCTCTGACACTCACTATCACTCTCTGACACTCTCAGACACTCACTATCACTCTCTGAAACTCTCTGACACTCTCAGACACTCACTATCACTCTCTGACACTCTCAGACACTCACTATCACTCTCTGACACTCTCAGACACTCACTATCACTCTCTGACACTCACTATCACTCTCTGACACTCACTATCACTCTCTGACATTCTCTGACACTCACTATCACTCTCTGACACTCACTATCACTCTTTGACACTCTCTGACACTCTCTGACACTCACTATCACTCTCTGACACTCTCAGACACTCACTATCACTCTCTGAAACTCTCTGACACTCTCAGACACTCACTATCACTCTCTGACACTCTCAGACACTCACTATCACTCTCTGACACTCTCAGACACTCACTATCACTCTCTGACACTCACTATCACTCTCTGACACTCTCAGACACTCTCAGACACTCACTATCACTCTCTGAAACTCTCTGACACTCTCAGACACTCACTATCACTCTCTGACACTCTCTGACACTCTCAGACACTCACTATCACTCTCTGACACTCACTATCACTCTCTGACACTCTCAGACACTCTCAGACACTCACTATCACTCTCTGAAACTCTCTGACACTCTCAGACACTCACTATCACTCTCTGACACTCTCTGACACTCTCAGACACTCACTATCACTCTCTATCACTCTCTGACACTCCCAGACACTCACTATCACTCTCTGACATTCTCTGACACTCACTATCACTCTCTATCACTCTCAGACACTCTCTGACACTCACTATCACTCTCTGACACTCTCTGACACTCACTATCACTCTCTGACACTCACTATCACTCTCTGACACTCTCAGACACTCACTATCACTCTCTATCACTCTCTGACACTCCCAGACACTCACTATCACTCTCTGACATTCTCTGACACTCACTATCACTCTCTATCACTCTCAGACACTCTCTGACACTCACTATCACTCTCTGACACTCTCTGACACTCACTATCACTCTCTGACACTCTCTGACACTCTCTGACACTCTCAGACACTCACTATCACTCTCTATCACTCTCTGACACTCTCTGACACTCACTCTCACTCTCTGACACTCTCAGACACTCTCTCTCACTCTTTTTCACTCTTTGACACATTCTGACACTCTCTGACACTCACTATCACTCTCTGACACTCTCTGACACTCTCAGACACTCACTATCACTCTCTATCACTCTCTGACACTCCCAGACACTCACTATCACTCTCTGACACTCTCAGACACTCACTATTACTCTCTATCACTCTCTGACACTCTCTGACACTCACTATCACTCTCTATCACTCTCTGACACTCTCTGACACTCACTGTCACTCTCTGACACTCTCAGACACTCTCAGCCACTCACTATCACTCTCAGACACTCTCTGACACTCACTATCACTCTCTGACACTCTCTGACACTCACTATCACTCTCTGACATTCTCTGACACTCACTATCACTCTCTATCACTCTCTGACACTCTCTGACACTCACTATCACTCTCTGACACTCTCTGACACTCTCTGACACTCACGATCACTCTCTGACACTCACTATCACTCTCTATCACTCTCAGACACTCTCTGACACTCACTATCACTCTCTGACACTCTCTGACACTCACTATCACTCTCTGACACTCTCAGACACTCTCAGACACTCACTATCACTCTCTGATACTCTCAGACACTCACTATCACTCTCTATCACTCTCTGACACTCCCAGACACTCACTATCACTCTCTGACATTCTCTGACACTCACTATCACTCTCTATCACTCTCTGACACTCTGTGACACTCACTATCACTCTCTGACACTCTCTGACACTCTCTGACACTCACTATCACTCTCTGACACTCTCAGACACTCTCAGAAACTCACTATCACTCTCTGACACTCTCAGACAGTCACTATCACTCTCTGACACTCTCTGACACTCACTATCACTCTCTGACACTCTCTGACACTCTCAGACACACTCAGACAATCACTATCACTCTCTGACACTCTCTGACACTCTCAGACACTCACTATCACTCTCTATCACTCTCTGACACTCCCAGACACTCACTATCACTCTCTGACATTCTCTGACACTCACTATCACTCTCTATCACTCTCTGACACTCTCTGACACTCTCAGACACACTCAGACACTCACTATCACTCTCTGACACTCTCTGACACTCTCAGACACTCACTATCACTCTCTATCACTCTCTGACACTTCCAGACACTCTCTATCACTCTCTGACACTCTCTGACACTCACTATCACTCTCTGACACTCTCTGACACTCTCTGACACTCACTATCACTCTCTGACACTCTCAGACACTCTCAGAAACTCACTATCACTCTCTGACACTCTCAGACAGTCACTATCACTCTCTGACACTCTCTGACACTCACTATCACTCTCTGACACTCTCTGACACTCTCAGACACACTCAGACACTCACTATCACTCTCTGACACTCTCTGACACTCTCAGACACTCACTATCACTCTCTATCACTCTCTGACACTCCCAGACACTCACTATCACTCTCTGACATTCTCTGACACTCACTATCACTCTCTATCACTCTCTGACACTCTCAGACACTCTCAGAAACTCACTATCACTCTCTGACACTCTCTGACACTCTCAGACACTCACTATCACTCTCTGACATTCTCTGACACTCACTATCACTCTCTGACAATCTCAGACACTCTCAGACACTCACTATCACTCTCTGACACTCTCTGACACTCTCAGACACTCACTATCACTCTCTATCACTCTCTGACACTCCCAGACACTCACTATCACTCTCTGACATTCTCTGACACTCACTATCACTCACTGACACTCTCAGACACTCACTATCACTCTCTGACACTCTCTGACACTCTCAGACACTCACTATCACTCTCTATCACTCTCTGACACTCCCAGACACTCACTATCACTCTCTGACATTCTCTGACACTCACTATCACTCTCTGACACTCACTATCACTCTTTGACACTCTCTGACACTCTCTGACACTCACTATCACTCTCTGACACTCTCAGACACTCACTATCACTCTCTGAAACTCTCTGACACTCTCAGACACTCACTATCACTCTCTGACACTCTCAGACACTCACTATCACTCTCTGACACTCTCAGACACTCACTATCACTCTCTGACACTCACTATCACTCTCTGACACTCTCAGACACTCTCAGACACTCACTATCACTCTCTGAAACACTCTGACACTCTCAGACACTCACTATCACTCTTTGACACTCTCTGACACTCTCAGACACTCACTATCACTCTCTATCACTCTCTGACACTCTCTGACACTCACTATCACTCTCTGACACTCTCAGACACTCTCAGACACTCACTATCACTCTCTGACACTCTCTGACACTCTCAGACACTCACTATCACTCTCTATCACTCTCTGACACTCCCAGACACTCACTATCACTCTCTGACATTCTCTGACACTCACTATCACTCTCTATCACTCTCAGACACTCTCTGACACTCACTATCACTCTCTGACACTCTCTGACACTCACTATCACTCTCTGACACTCACTATCACTCTCTGACACTCTCAGACACTCACTATCACTCTCTATCACTCTCTGACACTCCCAGACACTCACTATCACTCTCTGACATTCTCTGACACTCACTATCACTCTCTATCACTCTCAGACACTCTCTGACACTCACTATCACTCTCTGACACTCTCTGACACTCACTATCACTCTCTGACACTCTCAGACACTCTCAGACACTCACTATCACTCTCTGATACTCTCAGACACTCACTATCACTCTCTATCACTCTCTGACACTCCCAGACACTCACTATCACTCTCTGACATTCTCTGACACTCACTATCACTCTCTATCACTCTCTGACACTCTCTGACACTCACTATCACTCTCTGACACTCTCTGACACTCTCTGACACTCACTATCACTCTCTGACACTCTCAGACACTCTCAGAAACTCACTATCACTCTCTGACACTCTCAGACAGTCACTATCACTCTCTGACACTCTCTGACACTCACTATCACTCTCTGACACTCTCTGACACTCTCAGACACACTCAGACACTCACTATCACTCTCTGACACTCTCTGACACTCTCAGACACTCACTATCACTCTCTATCACTCTCTGACACTCCCAGACACTCACTATCACTCTCTGACATTCTCTGACACTCACTATCACTCTCTATCACTCTCTGACACTCTCAGACACTCTCAGAAACTCACTATCACTCTCTGACACTCTCTGACACTCTCAGACACTCACTATCACTCTCTGACATTCTCTGACACTCACTATCACTCTCTGACAATCTCAGACACTCTCAGACACTCACTATCACTCTCTGACACTCTCTGACACTCTCAGACACTCACTATCACTCTCTGACACTCCCAGACACTCACTATCACTCTCTGACATTCTCTGACACTCACTATCACTCACTGACACTCTCAGACACTCACTATCACTCTCTGACACTCTCTGACACTCTCAGACACTCACTATCACTCTCTATCACTCTCTGACACTCCCAGACACTCACTATCACTCTCTGACATTCTCTGACACTCACTATCACTCTCTGACACTCACTATCACTCTTTGACACTCTCTGACACTCACTATCACTCTCTGACACTCTCAGACACTCACTATCACTCTCTGAAACTCTCTGACGCTCTCAGACACTCACTATCACTCTCTGACACTCTCAGACACTCACTATCACTCTCTGACACTCTCAGACACTCACTATCACTCTCTGACACTCACTATGACTCTCTGACACTCTCAGACACTCTCAGACACTCACTATCACTCTCTGACACTCTCAGACACTCACTATCACTCTCTGACACTCTCAGACACTCACTATCACTCTCTGACACTCTCAGACACTCACTACCACTCTCTGACACTCTCTATCACTGCCTATCACTCTCTGAAACTCTCTGACACACTCTGACACTCTCTGACACTCTCAGACACTCTCTATCACTCTCTCTCACTCTTTATCACTATTTGACACACTCTGACATTCTCTGACACTCACTATCACTCTCTGACACTCTCTGACACTCACTATCACTCTCTGACACTCTCTGACACTCACTATCACTCTCTGACACTCTCTGACACTCTCAGACACTCACTATCACTCTCTATCACTCTCTGACACTCTCTGACACTCACTATCACTCTCTGACACTCTCAGACACTCTCTCTCACTCTTTTTCACTCTTTGACACATTCTGACACTCTCTGACACTCACTATCACTCTCTGACACTCTCTGACACTCTCAGACACTCACTATCACTCTCTGACACTCTCAGACACTCACTATCACTCTCTGACACTCTCAGACACTCACTATCACTCTCTGACACTCTCTGACACTCTCAGACACTCACTATCACTCTCTGACACTCTCAGACACTC
Organism: Heterodontus francisci; assembly: GCF_036365525.1. Classification (NCBI taxonomy): domain Eukaryota; kingdom Metazoa; phylum Chordata; class Chondrichthyes; order Heterodontiformes; family Heterodontidae; genus Heterodontus; species Heterodontus francisci. Next base: position 1,027,607 of record NW_027140445.1, on the reverse strand, counting down.
ACTATCACTCTCTGACACTCTCAGACACTCACTATCACTCTCTGACACTCACTATCACTCTCTGACACTCTCAGACACTCTCAGACACTCACTATCACTCTCTGACACTCTCAGACACTCACTATCACTCTCTGACACTCTCAGACACTCACTATCACTCTCTGACACTCTCTGACACTCTCAGACACTCACTATCACTCTCTGACACTCTCAGAAACTCACTATCACTCTCTGACACTCTCAGACACTCACTATCACTCTCTGACACTCACTATCACTCTCTGACACTCTCAGACACTCTCAGACACTCACTATCACTCTCTGACACTCTCAGACACTCACTATCACTCTCTGACACTCTCAGACACTCACTATCACTCTCTGACACTCTCTGACACTCTCAGACACTCACTATCACTCTCTGACACTCTCAGACACTCACTATCACTATTTGACACTCTCAGACACTCACTATCACTCTCTGACACTCTCAGACACTCACTATCACTCTCTGACACTCTCTGACACTCTCAGACACTCACTATCACTCTCTGACACTCTCAGACACTCACTATCACTCTCTGACACTCTCAGACACTCACTATCACTCTCTGACACTCACTATCACTCTCTGACACTCTCAGACACTCACTATCACTCTCTGACACTCTCAGACACTCACTATCACTCTCTGACACTCTCAGACACTCACTATCACTCTCTGACACTCTCAGACACTCACTACCACTCTCTGACACTCTCTATCACTGCCTATCACTCTCTGAAACTCTCTGACACACTCTGACACTCTCTGACACTCTCAGACACTCTCTATCACTCTCTCTCACTCTTTATCACTATTTGACACACTCTGACATTCTCTGACACTCACTATCACTCTCTGACACTCTCTGACACTCACTATCACTCTCTGACACTCTCTGACACTCACTATCACTCTCTGACACTCTCTGACACTCTCTGACACTCTCAGACACTCACTATCACTCTCTATCACTCTCTGACACTCTCTGACACTCACTATCACTCTCTGACACTCTCAGACACTCTCTCTCACTCTTTTTCACTCTTTGACACATTCTGACACTCTCTGACACTCACTATCACTCTCTGACACTCTCTGAAACTCTCAGACACTCACTATCACTCTCTATCACTCTCTGACACTCCCAGACACTCACTATCACTCTCTGACACTCTCAGACACTCACTATTACTCTCTATCACTCTCTGACACTCACTATCACTCTCTATCACTCTCTGACACTCTCTGACACTCACTGTCACTCTCTGACACTCTCAGACACTCTCAGCCACTCACTATCACTCTCAGACACTCTCTGACACTCACTATCACTCTCTGACACTCTCAGACACGCTCAGACACTCACTATCACTCTCTGACACTCTCTGACACTCTCTGACACTCTCTGACACTCACTATCACTCTCTGACACTCACTATCACTCTCTGACACTCCCATACACTCTCAGACACTCACTATCACTCTCTGACACTCTCTGACACTCTCACACACTCACTATCACTCTCTATCACTCTCTGACACTCTCTGACACTCACTATCACTCTCTGACCCTCTCAGACACGCTCAGACACTCACTATCACTCTCTGACACTCTCAGACACTCACTATCACTCTCTATCACTCTCTGACACTCTCAGACACTCTCAGACACTCACTATCACTCTCTGACACTCTCAGACACTCTCAGCCACTCACTATCACTCTCTGACACTCTCTGACACTCACTATTACTCTCTATCACTCTCTGACACTCTCTGACACTCACTATCACTCTCTATCACTCTCTGACACTCTCTGACACTCACTATCACTCTCTGACACTCTCAGACACTCTCAGCCACTCACTATCACTCTCTGACACTCACTATCACTCTCTGACACTCTCAGACACTCTCAGACACTCACTATCACTCTCTGACACTCTCTGACACTCTCTGACACTCACTATCACTCTCTGACACTCACTATCACTCTCTGACACTCCCAGACACTCTCAGACACTCACTATCACTCTCTATCACTCTCTGACACTCTCTGACACTCACTATCACTCTCTGACACTCTCAGACACGCTCAGACACTCACTATCACTCTCTGACACTCTCAGACACTCACTATCACTCTCTATCACTCTCTGACACTCCCAGACACTCACTATCACTCTCTGACACTCTCAGACACTCACTATTACTCTCTATCACTCTCTGACACTCTCTGACACTCACTATCACTCTCTATCACTCTCTGACACTCTCTGACACTCACTATCACTCTCTGACACTCTCTGACACTCACTATCACTCTCTATCACTCTCTGACACTCTCTGACACTCACTATCACTCTCTGACACTCTCAGACACTCACTATTACTCTCTATCACTCTCTGACACTCTCTGACACTCACTATCACTCTCTATCACTCTCTGACACTCTCTGACACTCACTATCAGTCTCTGACACTCTCAGACACTCTCAGCCACTCACTATCACTCTCTGACCCTCTCTGACACTCACTATCACTCTCTGACACTCTCAGACACTCACTATCACTCTCTGACACTCTCTGACACTCTCTGACACTCACTATCACTCTCTGACACTCACTATCACTCTCTGACAATCCCAGACACTCTCAGACACTCACTATCACTCTCTGACACTCTCTGACACTCTCAGTCACTCACTATCACTCACTATCACTCTCTGACACTCTCTGACACTCACTATCACTCTCTGACACTCTCAGACACGCTCAGACGCTCACTATCACTCTCTGACACTCTCAGACACTCACTATCACTCTCTATCACTCTCTGACACTCCCAGACACTCACTATCACTCTCTGACACTCTCAGACACTCACTATTACTCTCTATCACTCTCTGACACTCTCTGACACTCACTATCACTCTCTATCACTCTCTGACACTCTCTGACACTCACTATCACTCTCTGACACTCTCAGACACTCTCAGCCACTCACTATCACTCTCTGACACTCTCTGACACTCACTATCACTCTCTGACACTCTCAGACACTCTCAGACACTCTCAGACACTCACTATTACTCTCTATCACTCTCTGACACTCTCTGACACTCACTATCACTCTCTATCACTCTCTGACACTCTCTGACACTCACTATCACTCTCTGACACTCTCAGACACTCACTATCACTCACTATCACTCTCTGACACTCCCAGACACTCACTATCACTCTCTGACACTCTCAGACACTCACTATTACTCTCTATCACTCTCTGACACTCTCTGACACTCACTATCACTCTCTATCACTCTCTGACACTCTCTGACACTCACTATCACTCTCTATCACTCTCTGACACTCTCTGACACTCACTATCACTCTCTGACACTCTCAGACACTCACTATTACTCTCTATCACTCTCTGACACTCTCTGACACTCACTATCACTCTCTATCACTCTCTGACACTCTCTGACACTCACTATCAGTCTCTGACACTCTCAGACACTCTCAGCCACTCACTATCACTCTCTGACCCTCTCTGACACTCACTATCACTCTCTGACACTCTCAGACACTCACTATCACTCTCTGACACTCTCTGACACTCTCTGACACTCACTATCACTCTCTGACACTCACTATCACTCTCTGACAATCCCAGACACTCTCAGACCCTCACTATCACTCTCTGACACTCTCTGACACTCTCAGTCACTCACTATCACTCACTATCACTCTCTGACACTCTCTGACACTCACTATCACTCTCTGACACTCTCAGACACGCTCAGACGCTCACTATCACTCTCTGACACTCTCAGACACTCACTATCACTCTCTATCACTCTCTGACACTCCCAGACACTCACTATCACTCTCTGACACTCTCAGACACTCACTATTACTCTCTATCACTCTCTGACACTCTCTGACACTCACTATCACTCTCTATCACTCTCTGACACTCTCTGACACTCACTATCACTCTCTGACACTCTCAGACACTCTCAGCCACTCACTATCACTCTCTGACACTCTCTGACACTCACTATCACTCTCTGACACTCTCAGACACTCACTATCACTCTCTGACACTCACTATTACTCTCTATCACTCTCTGACACTCTCTGACACTCACTATCACTCTCTATCACTCTCTGACACTCTCTGACACTCACTATCACTCTCTGACACTCTCAGACACTCACTATCACTCACTATCACTCTCTGACACTCCCAGACACTCACTATCACTCTCTGACACTCTCAGACACTCACTATTACTCTCTATCACTCTCTGACACTCTCTGACACTCACTATCACTCTCTATCACTCTCTGACACTCTCTGACACTCACTATCACTCTCTGACACTCTCAGACACTCTCAGCCACTCACTATCACTCTCTGACACTCTCTGACACTCACTATCACTCTCTGACACTCTCAGACACTCTCAGACACTTTCAGACACTCACTATTACACTCTATCACTCTCTGACACTCTCTGACACTCACTATCACTCTCTATCACTCTCTGACACTCTCTGACACTCACTATCACTCTCTGACACTCTCAGACAATCTCAGCCACTCACTATCACTCTCTGACACTCTCTGACACTCACTATCACTCTCTGACACTCTCAGACACTCTCAGACACTCACTATCACTCTCTGACACTCTCTGACACTCTCTGACACTCACTATCACTCTCTGACACTCACTATCACTCTCTGACACTCCCAGACACTCTCAGACACTCACTATCACTCTCTATCACTCTCTGACACTCTCTGACACTCACTATCACTCTCTGACACTCTCAGACACGCTCAGACACTCACTATCACTCTCTGACACTCTCAGACACTCACTATCACTCTCTATCACTCTCTGACACTCTCTGACACTCACTATCACTCTCTATCACTCTCTGACACTCTCTGACACTCACTATCACTCTCTGACACTCTCAGACACTCTCAGCCACTCACTATCACTCTCTGACACTCTCTGACACTCACTATCACTCTCTGACACTCTCAGACACTCTCAGACACTCTCAGACACTCACTGTTACTCTCTATCACTCTCTGACACTCTCTGACACTCACTATCACTCTCTATCACTCTCTGACACTCTCTGACACTCACTATCACTCTCTGACACTCTCAGACACTCTCAGCCACTCACTATCACTCTCTGACACTCTCTGACACTCACTATCACTCTCTGACACTCTCAGACACTCTCAGACACTCACTATCACTCTCTGACACTCTCTGACACTCTCTGACACTCACTATCACTCTCTGACACTCACTATCACTCTCTGACACTCCCAGACACTCTCAGACACTCACTATCACTCTCTATCACTCTCTGACACTCTCTGACACTCACTATCACTCTCTGACACTCTCAGACACGCTCAGACACTCACTATCACTCTCTGACACTCTCTGACACTCTCTGACACTCACTATCACTCTCTGACACTCACTATCACTCTCTGACACTCCCAGACACTCTCAGACACTCACTATCACTCTCTGACACTCTCTGACACTCTCAGACACTCACTATCACTCTCTATCACTCTCTGACACTCTCTGACACTCACTATCACTCTCTAACACTCTCAGACACTCTCAGACACTCAATATCACTCTCTATCACTCTCTGACACTCTCTGACACTCACTATCACTCTCTGACACTCTCAGACACTCACTATCACTCTCTATCACTCTCTGACACTCTCAGACACTATCAGACACTCACTATCACTCTCTGACACTCTCTGACACTCTCAGACACTCACTATCACTCTCTATCACTCTCTGACACTCCCAGACACTCACTATCACTCTCTGACATTCTCTGACACTCTCTGACACACACAATCACTCTCTGACGCACTCTGGCACTCTCAGACACTCACTATCACTCTGTGACACTCTCTGACACTCTCTGACACTCACTATCACTCTCTGACACTCTCTGACACTCTCAGACACTCACTATCACTCTCTATCACTCTCTGACACTCCCAGACACTCACTATCACTCTTTGACATTCTCTGACACTCTCTGACACACACAATCACTCTCTGACGCACTCTGGCACTCTCAGACACTCACTATCACTCTCTGACACTCTCTGACACTCTCTGACACTCACTATCACTCTCTGACATTCTCTGACACTCTCTGACACTCACAATCACTATCTGACACTCTCTGACACTCTCTGACACTCACAATCACTCTCTGACACTCTCTGACACTCTCAGACACTCACTATCACTCTCTATCACTCTCTGACACTCCCAGACACTCACTATCACTCTCTGACATTCTCTGACACTCTCTGACACTCACAATCACTCTCTGACACTCTCTGACACTCTCTGACACTCACAATCACTCTCTGACATTCTCTGACACTCTCTGACACTCCCAATCACTCTCTGACACGCTCTGACACTCTCAGACACTCACTATCACTCTCTGACACTCTCTGACACTCTCAGACACTCACTATCACTCTCTGACAATCTCTGACACACTTAGACACTCACTATCACTCTCTATCACTCTCTGACACTCTCTGACACTCACTATCACGCTCTGACACTCTCAGACACTCTCAGACACACTCTGACACTCACTATCACTCTCTGACACTCTCAGACACTCTCAGACACTCACTATCACTCTCTGACACTCACTATCACTCTCTGACACTCTCTGACACTCACTATCACTCTCTGACACTCTCAGACACTCTCAGACACTCATTATCACCCTCTGACACTCTCTGACACTCTCTGACACTCACTATCACTCTCTGACACTCTCTGACACTCTCAGACACTCACTATCACTCTCTGACACTCTCTGACACACTCAGACACTCACTATCACTCTCCATCACTCTCTGACACTCTCTGACACTCACTATCACTCTCTGACACTCTCTGACACTCACTATCACTCTCCATCACTCTCTGACACTCTCTGACACTCACTATCACTCTCTGACTCTCTCTGACACTCACTATCACTCTCTGACACTCTCTGACACTCTCAGACACTCACTATCACTCTCTATCACTCTCTGAAACTCTCTGACACTCACTGTCACTCTCTGACACTCTCAGACACTCTCAGCCACTCACTATCACTCTCTGACACTCTCTGACACTCACTATCACTCTCTGACACTCTCAGACACTCACTATCACTCTCTGACACTCTCTGACACTCACTATCACTCTCTGACACTCACTATCACTCTCTGACACTCCCAGACACTCTCAGACACTCACTATCACTCTCTGACACTCTCTGACACTCTCAGACACTCACTATCACTCTCTATCACTCTCTGACACTCTCTGACACTCACTATCACTCTCTGACACTCTCAGACACTCTCAGCCACTCACTATCACTCTCTGACACGCTCTGACACTCACTATCACTCTCTGACACTCACTATCACTCTCTGACACTCTCTGAAACTCTCTGACACTCACTGTCACTCTCTGACACTCTCAGACACTCTCAGCCACTCACTATCACTCTCTGACACTCTCTGACACTCACTATCACTCTCTGACACTCTCAGACACTCACTATCACTCTCTGACACTCTCTGACACTCACTATCACTCTCTGACACTCACTATCACTCTCTGACACTCCCAGACACTCTCAGACACTCACTATCACTCTCTGACACTCTCTGACACTCTCAGACACTCACTATCACTCTCTATCACTCTCTGACACTCTCTGACACTCACTATCACTCTCTGACACTCTCAGACACTCTCAGCCACTCACTATCACTCTCTGACACGCTCCGACACTCACTATCACTCTCTGACACTCTCAGACACTCTCAGACACTCTCAGACACTCACTATCACTCTCTGACACTCTCTGACACTCACTATCACTCTCTGACACTAACTATCACGCTCTGACACTCCCAGACACTCTCAGACACTCACTATCACTCTCTGGCACTCTCTGACACTCTCAGACACTCACTATCACTCTCTATCACTCTCTGACACTCTCTGACACTCACTATCACTCTCTGACACTCTCAGACACGCTCAGACACTCACTATCACTCTCTGACACTCTCAGACACTCACTATCACTCTCTATCACTCTCTGACACTCCCAGACACTCACTATCACTCTCTGACACTCTCAGAGACTCTCAGACACTCACTATCACTCTCTGACACTCTCTGACACTCTCAGACACTCACTATCACTCTCTATCACTCTCTGACACTCCCAGACACTCACTATCACTCTCTGACATTCTCTGACACTCTCTGACACTCACAATCACTCTCTGACACTCTCTGACACTCTCAGACACTCACTATCACTCTCTATCACTCTCTGACACTCCCAGACACTCACTATCACTCTCTGACATTCTCTGACACTCTCTTACACTCACAATCACTCTCTGACATTCTCTGACACTCTCTGACACTCACAATCACTCTCTGACACGCTCTGACACTCTCTGACACTCACAATCACTCTCTGACACGCTCTGACACTCTCAGACACTCACTATCACTCTCTGACACTCTCTGACACTCTCAGACACTCACTATCACTCTCTATCACTCTCTGACACTCCCAGACACTCACTATCACTCTCTGACATTCTCTGACACTCTCTGACACTCACAATCACTCTCTGACACTCTCTGACACTCTCTTACACTCACAATCACTCTCTGACATTCTCTGACACTCTCTGACACTCACAATCACTCTCTGACACGCTCTGACACTCTCAGACACTCACTATCACTCTCTGACACTCTCTGACACTCTCAGACACTCACTATCACTCTCTGACACTCTCTGACACACTTAGACACTCACTATCACTCTCTAACACTCTCAGACACTCTCAGACACTCTCAGACACTCACTATCACTCTCTGACACTCTCTGACACTCACTATCACTCTCTGACACTCTCTGACACTCCCAGACACTCACTATCACTCTCTGACATTCTCTGACACTCACTATCACTCTCTAACACTCTCTGACACTCTCTGACACTCACTATCACTCTCTGACACTCTCTGACACTCACTATCACTCTCTGACACTCTCAGACACTCTCAGACACTCACTATCACTCTCTGACACTCTCTGACACTCTCAGACACTCACTATCACTCTCTATCACTCTCTGACACTCTCTGACACTCACTATCACTCTCTGACACTCTCTGACACTCACTATCACTCTCTGACACTCTCAGACACTCACTATCACTCTCTGACACTCTCTGACACTCACTATCACTCTCTGACACTCACTATCACTCTCTGACACTCCCAGACACTCTCAGACACTCACTATCACTCTCTATCACTCTCTGACACTCTCTGACACTCACTATCACTCTCTGACACTCTCAGACACTCTCAGCCACTCACTATCACTCTCTGACACGCTCTGACACTCACTATCACTCTCTGACACTCTCAGACACTCTCAGACACTCACTATCACTCTCTGACACTCTCTGACACTCTCTGACACTCACTATCACTCTCTGACACTAACTATCACTCTCTGACACTCCCAGACACTCTCAGACACTCACTATCACTCTCTGGCACTCTCTGACACTCTCAGACACTCACTATCACTCTCTATCACTCTCTGACACTCTCTGACACTCACTATCACTCTCTGACACTCTCAGACACGCTCAGACACTCACTATCACTCTCTGACACTCTCAGACACTCACTATCACTCTCTATCACTCTCTGACACTCCCAGACACTCACTATCACTCTCTGACACTCTCAGACACTCTCAGACACTCACTATCACTCTCTGACACTCTCTGACACTCTCAGACACTCACTATCACTCTCTATCACTCTCTGACACTCCCAGACACTCACTATCACTCTCTGACATTCTCTGACACTCTCTGACACTCACTATCACTCTCTGACACTAACTATCACTCTCTGACACTCCCAGACACTCTCAGACACTCACTATCACTCTCTGGCACTCTCTGACACTCTCAGACACTCACTATCACTCTCTATCACTCTCTGACACTCTCTGACACTCACTATCACTCTCTGACACTCTCAGACACGCTCAGACACTCACTATCACTCTCTGACACTCTCAGACACTCACTATCACTCTCTATCACTCTCTGACACTCCCAGACACTCACTATCACTCTCTGACACTCTCAGACACTCTCAGACACTCACTATCACTCTCTGACACTCTCTGACACTCTCAGACACTCACTATCACTCTCTATCACTCTCTGACACTCCCAGACACTCACTATCACTCTCTGACACTCTCAGATACTCTCAGACACTCACAATCACTCTCTGACACTCTCTGACACTCTCTGACACTCACTATCACTCTCTGACACTCTCTGACACTCACTATCACTCTCTGACATTCTCTGACACTCACTATCACTCTCTATCACTCTCTGACACTCTCTGACACTCACTATCACTCTCTGACACTCTCTGACACTCTCTGACACTCACTATCACTCTCTGACACACACTATCAGTCTCTATCACTCTCTGACACTCCCAGACACTCACTATCACTCTCTGACATTCTCTGACACTCACTATCACTCTCTATCACTCTCTGACACTATCTGACACTCACTATCACTCTCTGACACTCTCTGACACTCTCTGACACTCACTATCACTCTCTGACACTCTCAGACACTCTCAGACACTCACTATCACTTTCTATCACTCTCTGACACTCTCTGACACTCACTATCACTCTCTGACACTCTCAGACACTCACTATCACTCTCTGACATTCTCTGACACTCACTATCACTCTCTATCACTCTCTGACACTCTCTGACACTCACTATCACTCTCTGACACTCTCTGACACTCTCTGACACTCACTATCACTCTCTATCACTCTCTGACACTCCCAGACACTCACTATCACTCTCTGACATTCTCTGACACTCACGATCACTCTCTATCACTCTCTGACACTCTCTGACACTCACTATCACTCTCTGACACTCTCTGACACTCTCTGACACTCACTATCACTCTCTGACACTCTCAGACACTCTCAGACACTCACTATCACTTTCTATCACTCTCTGACACTCTCTGACACTCACTATCACTCTCTGACACTCTCAGACACTCACTTTCACTCTCTATCACTCTCTGACACTCTCTGACACTCACTATCACTCTCTGACACTCTCAGACACTCACTATCACTCTCTGACATTCTCTGACACTCACTATCACTCTCTATCACTCTCTGACACTCTCTGACACTCACTATCACTCTCTGACACTCTCTGACACTCTCTGACACTCACTATCACTCTCTATCACTCTCTGACACTCCCAGACACTCACTATCACTCTCTGACATTCTCTGACACTCACTATCACTCTCTATCACTCTCTGACACTCTCTGACACTCACTATCACTCTCTGACACTCTCTGACACTCTCTGACACTCACTATCACTCTCTGACACTCTCAGACACTCTCAGACACTCACTATCACTTTCTATCACTCTCTGACACTCTCTGACACTCACTATCACTCTCTGACACTCTCAGACACTCACTATCACTCTCTATCACTCTCTGACACTCTCTGACACTCACTATCACTCTCTGACACTCTCAGACACTCACTATCACTCTCTATCACTCTCTGACACTCCCAGACACTCACTATCACTCTCTGACATTCTCTGACACTCACTATCACTCTCTATCATTCTCTGACACTCTCTGACACTCACAATCACTCTCTGACACACTCTGGCACTCTCAGACACTCACTATCACTCTCTGACACTCTCTGACACTCTCAGACACTCACGATCACTCTCTATCACTCTCTGACACTCCCAGACACTCACTATCACTCTCTGACATTCTCTGACACTCACTATCACTCTCTATCATTCTCTGACACTCTCTGACACTCACAATCACTCTCTGACACACTCTGGCACTCTCAGACACTCACTATCACTCTCTGACACTCTCTGACACTCTCTGACACTCACAATCACTCTCTGACACTCTCTGACACTCTCAGACACTCACTATCACTCTCTATCACTCTCTGACACTCCCAGACACTCACTATCACTCTCTGACATTCTCTGACACTCTCTGACACTCACAATCACTCTCTGACACTCTCTGACACTCTCTTACACTCACAATCACTCTCTGACATTCTCTGACACTCTCTGACACTCACAATCACTCTCTGACACGCTCTGACACTCTCAGACACTCACTATCACTCTCTGACACTCTCTGACACTCTCAGACACTCACTATCACTCTCTGACACTCTCTGACACACTTAGACACTCACTATCACTCTCTATCACTCTCAGACACTCTCAGACACTCACTATCACTCTCTGACACTCTCTGACACTCACTATCACTCTCTGACACTCTCTGAGACTCCCAGACACTCACTATCACTCTCTGACATTCTCTGACACTCACTATCACTCTCTATCACTCTCTGACACTCTCTGACACTCACTATCACTCTCTGACACTCTCTGACACTCACTATCACTCTCTGACACTCTCTGACACTCTCAGACACTCACTATCACTCTCTGACACTCTCTGACACATTTAGACACTCACTATCACTCTCTATCACTCTCAGACACTCTCAGACACTCACTATCACTCTCTGACACTCTCTGACACTCACTATCACTCTCTGACACTCTCTGAGACTCCCAGACACTCACTATCACTCTCTGACATTCTCTGACACTCACTATCACTCTCTATCACTCTCTGACACTCTCAGACACTCACTATCACTCTCTGACACTCTCTGACACTCACTATCAATCTCTGACACTCTCAGACACTCTCAGACACTCACTATCACTCTCTGACACTCTCTGACACTCTCAGACACTCACTATCACTCTATCACTCTCTGACACTCTCTGACACTCACTATCACTCTCTGACACTCTCTGACACTCACTATCGCTCTCTGACATTCTCTGACACTCACTATCACTCTCTATCACTCTCTGACACTCTCTGACACTCACTATCACTCTCTGACACTCTCTGACTCTCTCTGACACTCACGATCACTCTCTGACACTCACTATCAATCTCTATCACTCTCTGACTCTCCCAGACACTCACTATCACTCTCTGACATTCTCTGACACTCACTATCACTCTCTATCACTCTCTGACACTCTCTGACACTCACTATCACTCTCTGACACTCTCTGACACTCTCTGACACTCACTATCACTCTCTGACACTCTCAGACACTCTCAGACACTCACTATCACTTTCTATCACTCTCTGACACTCTCTGACACTCACTATCACTCTCTGACACTCTCAGACACTCACTATCACTCTCTATCACTCTCTGACACTCCCAGACACTCACTATCACTCTCTGACATTCTCTGACCCACACTATCACTCTCTATCACTCTCTGAAACTCTCTGACACTCACTATCACTCTCTGACACTCTCTGACACTCTCTGACACTCACTATCACTCTCTGACACTCTCTGACACTCTCAGACACTCACTATCACTCTCTGACACTCTCTGACACTCTCAGACACTCACTATCACTCTCTATCACTCTCTGACACTCTCTGACACACACTATCACTCTCTGACACTCTCTGACACTCTCTGACACTCACTATCACTCTCTGACACTCTCAGACACTCTCAGACACTCACTATCACTCTCTGACACTCTCTGACACTCTCAGACACTCACTATCACTCTCTATCACTCTCTGACTCTCCCAGACACTCACTATCACTCTCTGACATTCTCTGACACTCACTATCACTCTCTATCACTCTCAGACACTCTCTGACACTCTCTGACACTCACTATCACTCTCTGACACTCACTATCACTCTCTGACACTCTCAGACACTCACTATCACTCTCTATCACTCTCTGACACTCCCAGACACTCACTATCACTCTCTGACATTCTCTGACACTCACTATCACTCTCTATCACTCTCAGACACTCTCTGACACTCACTATCACTCTCTGACACTCTCTGACACTCACTATCACTCTCTGACACTCTCAGACACTCTCAGACACTCACTATCACTCTCTGATACTCTCAGACACTCACTATCACTCTCTATCACGCTCTGACACTCCCAGACACTCACTATCACTCTCTGACATTCTCTGACACTCACTATCACTCTCTATCACTCTCTGACACTCTCTGACACTCACTATCACTCTCTGACACTCTCTGACACTCTCTGACACTCACTATCACTCTCTGACACTCTCAGACACTCTCAGAAACTCACTATCACTCTCTGACACTCTCAGACACTCACTATCACTCTCTGACACTCTCTGACACTCACTATCACTCTCTGACACTCTCTGACACTCTCAGACACACTCAGACACTCACTATCACTCTCTGACACTCTCTGACACTCTCAGACACTCACTATCACTCTCTATCACTCTCTGACACTCCCAGACACTCACTATCACTCTCTGACATTCTCTGACACTCACTATCACTCTCTATCACTCTCTGACACTCTCAGACACTCTCAGAAACTCACTATCACTCTCTGACACTCTCTGACACTCTCAGACACTCACTATCACTCTCTGACATTCTCTGACACTCACTATCACTCTCTGACAATCTCAGACACTCTCAGACACTCACTATCACTCTCTGACACTCTCTGACACTCTCAGACACTCACTATCACTCTCTATCACTCTCTGACACTCCCAGACACTCACTATCACTCTCTGACATTCTCTGACACTCACTATCACTCACTGACACTCTCAGACACTCACTATCACTCTCTGACACTCTCTGACACTCTCAGACACTCACTATCACTCTCTATCACTCTCTGACACTCCCAGACACTCACTATCACTCTCTGACATTCTCTGACACTCACTATCACTCTCTGACACTCACTATCACTCTTTGACACTCTCTGACACTCTCTGACACTCACTATCACTCTCTGACACTCTCAGACACTCACTATCACTCTCTGAAACTCTCTGACACTCTCAGACACTCACTATCACTCTCTGACACTCTCAGACACTCACTATCACTCTCTGACACTCTCAGACACTCACTATCACTCTCTGACACTCACTATCACTCTCTGACACTCTCAGACACTCTCAGACACTCACTATCACTCTCTGACACTCTCAGACACTCACTATCACTCTCCGACACTCTCAGACACTCACTATCACTCTCTGACACTCTCAGACACTCACTACCACTCTCTGACACTCTCTATCACTGCCTATCACTCTCTGAAACTCTCTGACACACTCTGACACTCTCTGACACTCTCAGACACTCTCTATCAGACTCTCTCACTCTTTATCACTATTTGACACACTCTGACATTCTCTGACACTCACTATCACTCTCTGACACTCTCTGACACTCACTATCACTCTCTGACACTCTCTGACACTCACTATCACTCTCTGACACTCTCTGACACTCTCTGACACTCTCAGACACTCACTATCACTCTCTCTCACTCTTTTTCACTCTTTGACACTCTCTGACACTCACTATCACTCTCTGACACTCACTATCACTCTCTGACACTCACTATCACTCTCTGACACTCTCTGACACTCACTATCACTCTCTGACACTCTCTGACACTCTCAGACACTCAATATCACTCTCTATCACTCTCTGACACTCTCAGACACTCTCAGACACTCACTATCACTTTCTATCACTCTCTGACACTCTCTGACACTCACTATCACTCTCTGACACTCTCAGACACTCACTATCACTCTCTATCACTCTCTGACACTCTCTGACACTCACTATCACTCTCTGACACTCTCAGACACTCACTATCACTCTCTATCACTCTCTGACACTCCCAGACACTCACTATCACTCTCTGACATTCTCTGACACTCACTATCACTCTCTATCATTCTCTGACACTCTCTGACACTCACAATCACTCTCTGACACACTCTGGCACTCTCAGACACTCACTATCACTCTCTGACACTCTCTGACACTCTCAGACACTCACGATCACTCTCTATCACTCTCTGACACTCCCAGACACTCACTATCACTCTCTGACATTCTCTGACACTCACTATCACTCTCTATCATTCTCTGACACTCTCTGACACTCACAATCACTCTCTGACACACTCTGGCACTCTCAGACACTCACTATCACTCTCTGACACTCTCTGACACTCTCTGACACTCACAATCACTCTCTGACACTCTCTGACACTCTCAGACACTCACTATCACTCTCTATCACTCTCTGACACTCCCAGACACTCACTATCACTCTCTGACATTCTCTGACACTCTCTGACACTCACAATCACTCTCTGACACTCTCTGACACTCTCTTACACTCACAATCACTCTCTGACATTCTCTGACACTCTCTGACACTCACAATCACTCTCTGACACGCTCTGACACTCTCAGACACTCACTATCACTCTCTGACACTCTCTGACACTCTCAGACACTCACTATCACTCTCTGACACTCTCTGACACACTTAGACACTCACTATCACTCTCTATCACTCTCAGACACTCTCAGACACTCACTATCACTCTCTGACACTCTCTGACACTCACTATCACTCTCTGACACTCTCTGAGACTCCCAGACACTCACTATCACTCTCTGACATTCTCTGACACTCACTATCACTCTCTATCACTCTCTGACACTCTCTGACACTCACTATCACTCTCTGACACTCTCTGACACTCACTATCACTCTCTGACACTCTCTGACACTCTCAGACACTCACTATCACTCTCTGACACTCTCTGACACATTTAGACACTCACTATCACTCTCTATCACTCTCAGACACTCTCAGACACTCACTATCACTCTCTGACACTCTCTGACACTCACTATCACTCTCTGACACTCTCTGAGACTCCCAGACACTCACTATCACTCTCTGACATTCTCTGACACTCACTATCACTCTCTATCACTCTCTGACACTCTCAGACACTCACTATCACTCTCTGACACTCTCTGACACTCACTATCACTCTCTGACACTCTCAGACACTCTCAGACACTCACTATCACTCTCTGACACTCTCTGACACTCTCAGACACTCACTATCACTCTCTATCACTCTCTGACACTCTCTGACACTCACTATCACTCTCTGACACTCTCTGACACTCACTATCGCTCTCTGACATTCTCTGACACTCACTATCACTCTCTATCACTCTCTGACACTCTCTGACACTCACTATCACTCTCTGACACTCTCTGACACTCTCTGACACTCACGATCACTCTCTGACACTCACTATCAATCTCTATCACTCTCTGACTCTCCCAGACACTCACTATCACTCTCTGACATTCTCTGACACTCACTATCACTCTCTATCACTCTCTGACACTCTCTGACACTCACTATCACTCTCTGACACTCTCTGACACTCTCTGACACTCACTATCACTCTCTGACACTCTCAGACACTCTCAGACACTCACTATCACTTTCTATCACTCTCTGACACTCTCTGACACTCACTATCACTCTCTGACACTCTCAGACACTCACTATCACTCTCTATCACTCTCTGACACTCCCAGACACTCACTATCACTCTCTGACATTCTCTGACCCACACTATCACTCTCTATCACTCTCTGACACTCTCTGACACTCACTATCACTCTCTGACACTCTCTGACACTCTCTGACACTCACTATCACTCTCTGACACTCTCTGACACTCTCAGACACTCACTATCACTCTCTGACACTCTCTGACACTCTCAGACACTCACTATCACTCTCTATCACTCTCTGACACTCTCTGACACACACTATCACTCTCTGACACTCTCTGACACTCTCTGACACTCACTATCACTCTCTGACACTCTCAGACACTCTCAGACACTCACTATCACTCTCTGACACTCTCTGACACTCTCAGACACTCACTATCACTCTCTATCACTCTCTGACTCTCCCAGACACTCACTATCACTCTCTGACATTCTCTGACACTCACTATCACTCTCTATCACTCTCAGACACTCTCTGACACTCACTATCACTCTCTGACACTCTCTGACACTCACTATCACTCTCTGACACTCACTATCACTCTCTGACACTCTCAGACACTCACTATCACTCTCTATCACTCTCTGACACTCCCAGACACTCACTATCACTCTCTGACATTCTCTGACACTCACTATCACTCTCTATCACTCTCAGACACTCTCTGACACTCACTATCACTCTCTGACACTCTCTGACACTCACTATCACTCTCTGACACTCTCAGACACTCTCAGACACTCACTATCACTCTCTGATACTCTCAGACACTCACTATCACTCTCTATCACTCTCTGACACTCCCAGACACTCACTATCACTCTCTGACATTCTCTGACACTCACTATCACTCTCTATCACTCTCTGACACTCTCTGACACTCACTATCACTCTCTGACACTCTCTGACACTCTCTGACACTCACTATCACTCTCTGACACTCTCAGACACTCTCAGAAACTCACTATCACTCTCTGACACTCTCAGACACTCACTATCACTCTCTGACACTCTCTGACACTCACTATCACTCTCTGACACTCTCTGACACTCTCAGACACAGTCAGACACTCACTATCACTCTCTGACACTCTCTGACACTCTCAGACACTCACTATCAATCTCTATCACTCTCTGACACTCCCAGACACTCACTATCACTCTCTGACATTCTCTGACACTCACTATCACTCTCTATCACTCTCTGACACTCTCAGAGACTCTCAGAAACTCACTATCACTCTCTGACACTCTCTGACACTCTCAGACACTCACTATCACTCTCTGACATTCTCTGACACTCACTATCACTCTCTGACAATCTCAGACACTCTCAGACACTCACTATCACTCTCTGACACTCTCTGACACTCTCAGACACTCACTATCACTCTCTATCACTCTCTGACACTCCCAGACACTCACTATCACTCTCTGACATTCTCTGACACTCACTATCACTCACTGACACTCTCAGACACTCACTATCACTCTCTGACACTCTCTGACACTCTCAGACACTCACTATCACTCTCTATCACTCTCTGACACTCCCAGACACTCACTATCACTCTCTGACATTCTCTGACACTCACTATCACTCTCTGACACTCACTATCACTCTTTGACACTCTCTGACACTCTCTGACACTCACTATCACTCTCTGACACTCTCAGACACTCACTATCACTCTCTGAAACTCTCTGACACTCTCAGACACTCACTATCACTCTCTGACACTCTCAGACACTCACTATCACTCTCTGACACTCTCAGACACTCACTATCACTCTCTGACACTCACTATCACTCTCTGACACTCTCAGACACTCTCAGACACTCACTATCACTCTCTGACACTCTCAGACACTCACTATCACTCTCTGACACTCTCAGACACTCACTACCACTCTCTGACACTCTCTATCACTGCCTATCACTCTCTGAAACTCTCTGACACACTCTGACACTCTCTGACACTCTCAGACACTCTCTATCAGACTCTCTCACTCTTTATCACTATTTGACACACTCTGACATTCTCTGACACTCACTATCACTCTCTGACACTCTCTGACACTCACTATCACTCTCTGACACTCTCTGACACTCACTATCACTCTCTGACACTCTCTGACACTCTCTGACACTCTCAGACACTCACTATCACTCTCTCTCACTCTTTTTCACTCTTTGACACTCTCTGACACTCACTATCACTCTCTGACACTCACTATCACTCTCTGACACTCACTATCACTCTCTGACACTCTCTGACACTCACTATCACTCTCTGACACTCTCTGACACTCTCAGACACTCAATATCACTCTCTATCACTCTCTGACACTCTCTGACACTCACTATCACTCTCTGACACTCTCAGACACTCTCAGACACTCACTATCACTCTCTGACACTCTCTGACACTCACTATCACTCTCTGACACTCTCTGACACACTCAGACACTCACTATCACTCTCTATCACTCTCTGACACTCTCTGACACTCACTATCACTCTCTGACACTCTCTGACACTCTCTGACACTCACTATCACTCTCTGACACTCTCAGACACTCTCAGACACTCACTATCACTCTCTGACACTCTCTGACACTCACTATCACTCTCTGACACTCTCTGACACACTCAGACACTCACTATCACTCTCTATCACTCTCTGACACTCTCTGACACTCACTCTCACTCTCTGACACTCTCAGACACTCACTATCACTCTCTGACACTCTCTGACACACTCAGACACTCACTATCACTCTCTATCACTCTCTGACACTCTCTGACACTCACTCTCACTCTCTGACACTCTCAGACACTCTCAGACACTCTCAGACTCTCACTATCACTCTCTGACACTCTCTGACACTCACTATCACTCTCTGACACTCTCTGACACTCACTATCACTCTCTGACACTCTCTGACACACTCAGACACTCACTATCACTCTCTATCACTCTCTGACACTCTCTGACACTCACTATCACTCTCTGACACTCTCAGACACTCACTATCACTCTCTGACACTCTCTGACACACTCAGACACTCACTATCACTCTCTGACACTCTCTGACACTCTCTGACACTCACTATCACTCTCTGACACTCTCTGACACTCTCTGACACACTCAGACACTCACTATCACTCTCTATCACTCTCTGACACTCTCTGACACTCACTATCACTCTCTGACACTCTCAGACACTCTCAGACACTCTCAGACACTCACTATCACTCTCTGACACTCTCTGACACTCACTATCACTCTCTGACACTCTCTGACACTCGCTATCACTCTCTGACACTCTCTGACACACTCAGACACTCACTATCACTCTCTATCACTCTCTGACACTCTCTGACACTCACTATCACTCTCTGACACTCTCAGACACTCTCAGACACTCTCAGACACTCTCAGACACTCACTATCACTCCCTGACACTCTCTGACACTCACTATCACTCTCTGACAGTCACTATCACTCTCTGACACTCTCTGACACTCACTATCACTCTCTGACACTCTCTGACACTCTCAGACACTCACTATCACTCTCTGACACTCTCTGACAGTCACTATCACTCTCTGACACTCTCTGACACACTCAGACACTCACTATCACTCTCTATCACTCTCTGACACTCTCTGACACTCACTATCACTTTCTGACATTCTCAGACACTCTCAGACACTCTCAGACACTCACTATCACTCTCTGACACTCTCTGACACTCACTATCACTCTCTGACACTCTCTGACACTCACTATCACTCTCTGACACTCTCTGACACACTCAGACACTCACTATCACTCTCTATCACTCTCTGACACTCTCTGACACTCACTATCACTCTCTGACACTCTCTGACACTCACTATCACTCTCTGACACTCTCTGACACACTCAGACACTCACTATCACTCTCTATCACTCTCTGACACTCTCTGACACTCACTATCACTCTCTGACATTCTCTGACACTCTCAGACACTCTCAGACACTCACTATCACTCTCTGACACTCTCTGACACTCACTATCACTCTCTGACACTCACTATCACTCTCTGACACTCTCTGACACACTCAGACACTCACTATCACTCTCTATCACTCTCTGACACTCTCTGACACTCACTATCACTCTCTGACACTCTCAGACACTCTCAGACACTCTCAGACACTCACTATCACTCTCTGACACTCTCTGACACTCACTATCACTCTCTGACACTCTCTGACACTCACTATCACTCTCTGACACTCTCTGACACACTCAGACACTCACTATCACTCTCTATCACTCTCTGACACTCACTATCACTCTCTGACACTCTCAGACACTCTCTACCACTCTCTGACACTCTCTGACACTCTCTATCACTGCCTATCACTCTCTGAAACTCTCTGACACACTCTGACACTCTCTGACACTCTCAGACACTCTCTATCACTCTCAGACACTCTCTATCACTCTCTCTCACACTTTGACACACTCTGACACTCTCTGACACTCACTATCACTCTCTGACACTCTCTGACACTCACTATCACTCTCTGACACTCTCTGACACTCTCTGACACTCACTATCACTCTCTGACACTCACTATCACTCTCTGACACTCTCTGACACTCTCAGACACTCACTATCACTCTCTGACACTCTCAGACACTCACTATCACTCTCTGACACTCTCAGACACTCACTATCACTCTCTGACACTCTCAGACACTCACTATCACTCTCAGACACTCACTATCACTCTCTGACACTCTCAGACACTCACTATCACTCTCTGACACTCTCTGACACTCACTATCACTCTCTGACACTCACTATCACTCTCTGACACTCTCAGACACTCTCAGACACTCACTATCACTCTCTGACACTCTCAGACACTCACTATCACTCTCTGACACTCACTATCACTCTCTGACACTCTCAGACACTCTCAGACACTCACTATCACTCTCTGACACTCTCAGACACTCACTATCACTCTCTGACACTCTCAGACACTCACTATCACTCTCTGACACTCTCAGACACTCACTACCACTCTCTGACACTCTCTATCACTGCCTATCACTCTCTGAAACTCTCTGACACACTCTGACACTCTCTGACACTCTCAGACACTCTCTATCACTCTCTCTCACTCTTTATCACTATTTGACACACTCTGACATTCTCTGACACTCACTATCACTCTCTGACACTCTCTGACACTCACTATCACTCTCTGACACTCTCTGACACTCACTATCACTCTCTGACACTCTCTGACACTCTCAGACACTCACTATCACTCTCTATCACTCTCTGACACTCTCTGACACTCACTATCACTCTCTGACACTCTCAGACACTCTCTCTCACTCTTTTTCACTCTTTGACACATTCTGACACTCTCTGACACTCACTATCACTCTCTGACACTCTCTGACACTCTCAGACACTCACTATCACTCTCTGACACTCTCAGACACTCACTATCACTCTCTGACACTCTCAGACACTCACTATCACTCTCTGACACTCTCAGACACTCACTACCAATCTCTGACACTCTCTGACACTCACTATCACTCTCTGACACTCTCTGACACTCTCTGACACTCTCAGACACTCACTATCACTCTCTGACACTCTCAGACACTCACTATCACTCTCTGACACTCTCAGACACTCACTATCACTCTCTGACACTCTCAGACACTCACTATCACTCTCTGACACTCACTATCACTCTCTGACACTCTCAGACACTCACTATCACTCTCTGACACTCTCAGACACTCACTATCACTCTCTGACACTCTCAGACACTCACTATCACTCTCTGACACTCACTATCACTCTCTGACACTCTCAGACACTCTCAGACACTCACTATCACTCTCTGACACTCTCAGACACTCACTATCACTCTCTGACACTCTCAGACACTCACTATCACTCTCTGACACTCACTATCACTCTCTGACACTCTCAGACACTCTCAGACACTCACTATCACTCTCTGACACTCTCAGACACTCACTATCACTCTCTGACACTCTCAGACACTCACTACCACTCTCTGACACTCTCTATCACTGCCTATCACTCTCTGAAACTCTCTGACACACTCTGACACTCTCTGACACTCTCAGACACTCTCTATCACTCTCTCTCACTCTTTATCACTATTTGACACACTCTGACATTCTCTGACACTCACTATCACTCTCTGACACTCTCTGACACTCACTATCACTCTCTGACACTCTCTGACACTCACTATCACTCTCTGACACTCTCTGACACTCTCAGACACTCACTATCACTCTCTATCACTCTCTGACACTCTCTGACACTCACTATCACTCTCTGACACTCTCAGACACTCTCTCTCACTCTTTTTCACTCTTTGACACATTCTGACACTCTCTGACACTCACTATCACTCTCTGACACTCTCTGACACTGTCAGACACTCACTATCACTCTCTGACACTCTCAGACACTCACTATCACTCTCTGACACTCTCAGACACTCACTATCACTCTCTGACACTCTCAGACACTCACTACCACTCTCTGACACTCTCTGACACTCACTATCACTCTCTGACACTCTCTGACACTCTCTGACACTCTCAGACACTCACTATCACTCTCTGACACTCTCAGACACTCACTATCACTCTCTGACACTCTCAGACACTCACTATCACTCTCTGACACTCTCAGACACTCACTATCACTCTCTGACACTCTCAGACACTCACTACCACTCTCTGACACTCTCTGACACTCTCTATCACTGCCTATCACTCTCTGAAACTCTCTGACACACTCTGACACTCTCTGACACTCTCAGACACTCTCTATCACTCTCAGACACTCTCTATCACTCTCTCTCACACTTTGACACACTCTGACACTCTCTGACACTCACTATCACTCTCTGACACTCTCTGACACTCACTATCACTCTCTGACACTCTCTGACACTCTCAGACACTCACTATCACTCTCTGACACTCTCAGACACTCACTACCACTCAGTGACACTCTCAGACACTCACTATCACTCTCTGACACTCTCAGACACTCACTACCACTCTCTGACACTCTCTGACACTCTCTATCACTGCCTATCACTCTCTGAAACTCTCTGACACACTCTGACACTCTCTGACACTCTCAGACACTCTCTATCACTCTCAGACACTCTCTATCACTCTCTCTCACACTTTGACACACTCTGACACTCTCTGACACTCACTATCACTCTCTGACACTCTCTGACACTCACTATCACTCTCTGACACTCTCTGACACTCTCTGACACTCACTATCACTCTCTGACACTCTCAGACACTCACTACCACTCACTGACACTCTCTGACACTCTCTATCACTGCCTATCACTCTCTGAAACTCTCTGACACGCTCTGACACTCTCTGACACTCTCAGACACTCTCTATCACTCTCTCTCACTCTTTATCACTCTTTGACACACTCTGACACTCTCTGACACTCACTATCACTCTCTGACACTCTCTGACACTCACTATCACTCTCTGACACTCTCTGACACTCTCTGACACTCACTATCACTCTCTGACACTCTCAGACACTCTCTCTCACTCTTTATCACTCTTTTACACATTCTGACACTCTCTGACACTCACTATCACTCTCTGACACTCTCTGACAATCACTATCACTCTCTGACACTTACTATCACTCCCAGACACTCACAACCACTCTCTGACACTCTCTGACACTCTCTATCACTCCCTATCACTCTCTGAAACTCTCTGACACACTCTGACAATCTCTGACACTCTCAGACACTCTCTATCACTCTCTCTCACTCTTTATCACTCTTTGACACACTCTGACACTCTCTGACACTCACTATCACTCTCTGACACTCTCTGACACTCACTATCACTCTCTGACACTCTCAGACACTCACTATCACTCTCTGACACTCTCTGACACTCTCAGACACTCACTGTCACTCTCTATCACTCTCTGACACTCTCTGACACTCACTATCACTCTCTGACACTCTCTGACACTCTCAGACACTCACTATCACTCTCTATCACTCTCTGACACTCTCTGACACTCACTATCACTCTCTGACACTCTCAGACACTCTATCTCACTCTTTGTCACTCTTTGACACACTCTGACACTCTCTGACACTCACTATCACTCTCTGACACTCTCTGACACTCTCTGACACTCACTATCACTCTCTGACACTCTCTGACACTCTCTTTCACTGCCTATCACTCTCTGAAACTCTCTGACACACTCTGACACTCTCAGACACTCTCTATCACTCTCTCTCACTCTTTATCACTCTTTGACACACTCTGACACTCTCTGACACTCACTATCACTCTCTGACACTCTCTGACACTCTCTGACACTCACTATCACTCTCTGACACTCTCAGACACTCTATCTCACTCTTTATCACTCTTTGACACTCACTATCACTCTCTGACACTCACTATCACTCTCTGACACTCTCTGACACTCTCTGACACTCTCTGACACTCTCTGACACTCACTATCACTCTCTGACACTCTCTGACACTCTCTATCACTGCCTATCACTCTCTGAAACTCTCTGACACACTCTGACACTCTCTGACACTCTCAGACACTCTCTATCACTCTCTCTCACTCTTTATCACTCTTTGACACACTCTGACACTCTCTGACACTCACTATCACTCTCTGACACTCTCTGACACTCACTATCACTCTCTGACACTCTCAGACACTCTCTCTCACTCTTTATCACTCTTTGACACATTCTGACACTCTCTGACACTCACTATCACTCTCTGACACTCTCTGACACTCTCAGACACTCACTATCACTCTCTGACACTCTTTATCACTCTTTGACACACTCTGACACTCTCAGACACTCACTATCACTCTCTGACACTCTCAGACACTCACTATCACTCTCTGACACACTCAGACACTCACTACCACTCTCTGACACTCTCTGACACTCTCTATCACTGCTTATCACTCTCTGAAACTCTCAGACACTCACTATCACTCTCTGACAATCTCAGACACTCACTATCACTCTCTGACACACTCAGACACTCACTACCACTCTCTGACACTCTCTGACACTCTCTATCACTGCCTATCACTCTCTGAAACTCTCTGACACACTCTGACACTCTCTGACACTCTCAGACACTCTCTATCACTCTCTCTCACTCTTTATCACTCTTTGACACACTCTGACACTCTCTGACACTCACTATCACTCTCTGACACTCTCTGACACTCTCTGACACTCACTATCACTCTCTATCACTCTGACACTCTCTGACACTCACTATCACTCTCTGACACTCTCTGACACTCTCAGACACTCACTATCACTCTCTATCACTCTGACACTCTCAGACACTCACTATCACTCTCTATCACTCTGACACTCTCTGACACTCACTATCACTCTCTGACACTCTCAGACACTCTCTCTCACTCTTTATCACTCTTTGACACACTCTGACACTCTCTGACACTCACTATCAATCTCTGACACTCTCTGACACTCTCTGACACTCACTATCACTCTCTGACACTCTCTGACACTCTCTATCACTGCCTATCACTCTCTGAAACTCTCTGACACACTCTGACACTCTCAGACACTCTCTATCACTCTCTCTCACTCTTTATCACTCTTTGACACACTCTGACACTCTCTGACACTCACTATCACTCTCTGACACTCTCAGACACTCACTATCACTCTCTGACACTCTCTGACACTCTCAGACACTCACTATCACTCTCTATCACTCTGACACTCTCAGACACTCACTATCACTCTCTATCAATCTGACACTCTCTGACACTCACTATCACTCTCTGACACTCTCAGACACTCTCAGACACTCACCATCACTCTCTGACACTCTCAGACACTCTCTATCACTCTCTGACACTCTCTGACACTCACTATCACTCTCTGACACTCTCTGACACTCTCTGACACTCTCTGACACTCTCTATCACTGCCTATCACTCTCTGAAACTCTCTGACACACTCTGACACTCTCTGACACTCTCAGACACTCTCTATCACTCTATCTCACTCTTTATCACTCTTTGACACACTCTGACACTCTCTGACACTCACTATCACTCTCTGACACTCTCTGACACTCACTATCACTCTCTGACACTCTCTGACACTCTCAGACACTCACTATCACTCTCTATCACTCTCTGACACTCCCTGACACTCACTATCACTCTCTGACACTCTCAGACACTCTCTCTCACTCTTTATCACTCTTTGACACACTCTGACACTCTCTGACACTCATTATCACTCTCTGACACTCTCTGACACTCTCTGACACTCACTATCACTCTCTGACACTCTCTGACACTCTCAGACACTCACTATCACTCTCTATCACTCTCTGACACTCCCAGACACTCACTATCACTCTCTGACATTCTCTGACACTCACTATCACTCACTGACACTCTCAGACACTCACTATCACTCTCTGACACTCTCTGACACTCTCAGACACTCACTATCACTCTCTATCACTCTCTGACACTCCCAGACACTCACTATCACTCTCTGACATTCTCTGACACTCACTATCACTCTCTGACACTCACTATCACTCTTTGACACTCTCTGACACTCTCTGACACTCACTATCACTCTCTGACACTCTCTGACACTCTCAGACACTCACTATCACTCTCTGAAACTCTCTGACACTCTCAGACACTCACTATCACTCTCTGACACTCTCAGACACTCACTATCACTCTCTGACACTCTCAGACACTCACTATCACTCTCTGACACTCACTATCACTCTCTGACACTCTCAGACACTCACTATCACTCTCTGACACTCTCAGACACTCACTATCACTCTCTGACACTCACTATCACTCTCTGACACTCTCAGACACTCACTATCACTCTCTGACACTCTCAGACACTCACTATCACTCTCTGACACTCTCAGACACTCACTATCACTCTCTGACACTCTCAGACACTCACTACCAGTCTCTGACACTCTCTATAACTGCCTATCACTCTCTGAAACTCTCTGACACACTCTGACACTCTCTGACACTCTCAGACACTCTCTATCACTCTCTCTCACTCTTTATCACTATTTGACACACTCTGACATTCTCTGACACTCGCTATCACTCTCTGACACTCTCTGACACTCACTATCACTCTCTGACACTCTCTGACACTCACTATCACTCTCTGACACTCTCTGACACTCTCAGACACTCACTATCACTCTCTATCACTCTCTGACACTCTCTGACACTCACTATCACTCTCTGACACTCTCAGACACTCTCTCTCACTCTTTTTCACTCTTTGACACATTCTGACACTCTCTGACACTCACTATCACTCTCTGACACTCTCTGACACTCTCAGACACTCACTATCACTCTCTGACACTCTCAGACACTCACTATCACTCTCTGACACTCTCAGACACTCACTATCACTCTCTGACACTCTCTGACACTCTCAGACACTCACTATCACTCTCTGACACTCTCAGACACTCACTATCACTCTCTGACACTCTCAGACACTCACTATCACTCTCTGACACTCACTATCACTCTCTGACACTCTCAGACACTCTCAGACACTCACTATCACTCTCTGACACTCTCAGACACTCACTATCACTCTCTGACACTCTCAGACACTCACTACCACTCTCTGACACTCTCTATCACAGCCTATCACTCTCTGAAACTCTCTGACACACTCTGACACCCTCTGACACTCTCAGACACTCTCTATCACTCTCTCTCACTCTTTATCACTATTTGACACACTCTGACATTCTCTGACACTCACTATCACTCTCTGACACTCTCTGACACTCACTATCACTCTCTGACACTCTCTGACACTCACTATCACTCTCTGACACTCTCTGACACTCTCTGACACTCTCAGACACTCACTATCACTCTCTATCACTCTCTGACACTCTCTGACACTCACTATCACTCTCTGACACTCTCAGACACTCTCTCTCACTCTTTTTCACTCTTTGACACATTCTGACACTCTCTGACACTCACTATCACTCTCTGACACTCTCTGACACTCTCAGACACTCACTATCACTCTCTGACACTCTCAGACACTCACTATCACTCTCTGACACTCTCAGACACTCACTATCACTCTCTGACACTCTCAGACACTCACTACCACTCTCTGACACTCTCTGACACTCTCTATCACTGCCTATCACTCTCTGAAACTCTCTGACACACTCTGACACTCTCTGACACTCTCAGACACTCTCTATCACTCTCAGACACTCTCTATCACTCTCTCTCACACTTTGACACACTCTGACACTCTCTGACACTCACTATCACTCTCTGACACTCTCTGACACTCACTATCACTCTCTGACACTCTCTGACACTCTCTGACACTCACTATCACTCTCTGACACTCACTATCACTCTCTGACACTCTCTGACACTCTCAGCCACTCACTATCACTCTCTGACACTCTCAGACACTCACTATCACTCTCTGACACTCTCAGACACTCACTATCACTCTCTGACACTCACTATCACTCTCTGACACTCTCAGACACTCTCAGACACTCACTATCACTCTCTGACACTCTCAGACACTCACTATCACTCTCTGACAATCTCAGACACTCACTATCACTCTCTGACACTCTCAGACACTCACTACCACTCTCTGACACTCTCTATCACTGCCTATCACTCTCTGAAACTCTCTGACACACTCTGACACTCTCTGACACTCTCAGACACTCTCTATCACTCTCTCTCACTCTTTATCACTATTTGACACACTCTGACATTCTCTGACACTCACTATCACTCTCTGACACTCTCTGACACTCACTATCACTCTCTGACACTCTCTGACACTCACTATCACTCTCTGACACTCTCTGACACTCTCTGACACTCTCAGACACTCACTATCACTCTCTATCACTCTCTGACACTCTCTGACACTCACTATCACTCTCTGACACTCTCAGACACTCTCTCTCACTCTTTTTCACTCTTTGACACATTCTGACACTCTCTGACACTCACTATCACTCTCTGACACTCTCTGACACTCTCAGACACTCACTATCACTCTCTGACACTCTCAGACACTCACTATCACTCTCTGACACTCTCAGACACTCACTATCACTCTCTGACACTCTCTGACACTCACTATCACTCTCTGACACTCTCTGACACTCTCTGACACTCTCAGACACTCACTATCACTCTCTGACACTCTCAGACACTCACTATCACTCTCTGACACTCTCAGACACTCACTATCACTCTCTGACACTCTCAGACACTCACTACCACTCTCTGACACTCTCTGACACTCTCTATCACTGCCTATCACTCTCTGAAACTCTCTGACACACTCTGACACTCTCTGACACTCTCAGACACTCTCTATCACTCTCAGACACTCTCTATCACTCTCTCTCTCACACTTTGACACACTCTGACACTCTCTGACACTCACTATCACTCTCTGACACTCTCTGACACTCACTGTCACTCTCTGACACTCTCTGACACTCTCTGACACTCACTATCACTCTCTGACACTCTCAGACACTCACTACCACTCACTGACACTCTCTGACACTCTCTATCACTGCCTATCACTCTCTGAAACTCTCTGACACACTCTGACACTCTCTGACACTCTCAGACACTCTCTATCACTCTCTCTCACTCTTTATCACTCTTTGACACACTCTGACACTCTCTGACACTCACTATCACTCTCTGACACTCTCTGACACTCACTATCACTCTCTGACACTCTCTGACACTCTCTGACACTCACTATCACTCTCTGACACTCTCAGACACTCTCTCTCACTCTTTATCACTCTTTTACACATTCTGACACTCTCTGACACTCACTATCACTCTCTGACACTCTCTGACACTCACTATCACTCTCTGACACTTACTATCACTCCCAGACACTCACAACCACTCTCTGACACTCTCTGACACTCTCTATCACTCCCTATCACTCTCTGAAACTCTCTGACACACTCTGACAATCTCTGACACTCTCAGACACTCTCTATCACTCTCTCTCACTCTTTATCACTCTTTGACACACTCTGACACTCTCTGACACTGACTATCACTCTCTGACACTCTCTGACACTCTCTGACACTCACTATCACTCTCTGACACTCTCAGACACTCACTATCACTCTCTGACACTCTCTGACACTCTCAGACACTCACTATCACTCTCTATCACTCTCTGACACTCTCAGACACTCACTATCACTCTCTGACACTCTCTGACACTCTCAGACACTCACTATCACTCTCTATCACTCTCTGACACTCTCTGACACTCACTATCACTCTCTGACACTCTCTGACACTCTCAGACACTCACTATCACTCTCTATCACTCTCTGACACTCTCTGACACTCACTATCACTCTCTGACACTCTCAGACACTCTATCTCACTCTTTATCACTCTTTGACACACTCTGACACTCTCTGACACTCACTATCACTCTCTGACACTCTCTGACACTCTCTGACACTCACTATCACTCTCTGACACTCTCTGACACTCTCTATCACTGCCTATCACTCTCTGAAACTCTCTGACACACTCTGACACTCTCTGACACTCTCAGACACTCTCTATCACTCTCTCTCACTCTTTATCACTCTTTGACACACTCTGACACTCTCTGACACTCACTATCACTCTCTGACACTCTCTGACACTCTCTGACACTCACTATCACTCTCTGACACTCTCAGACACTCTCTCTCACTCTTTATCACTCTTTGACACATTCTGACACTCTCTGACACTCACTATCACTCTCTGACACTCTCTGACACTCTCAGACACTCACTATCACTCTCTGACACACTTTATCACTCTTTGACACACTCTGACACTCTCAGACACTCACTATCACTCTCTGACACTCTCAGACACTCACTATCACTCTCTGACACACTCAGACACTCACTACCACTCTCTGACACTCTCTGACACTCTCTATCACTGCCTATCACTCTCTGAAACTCTCAGACACTCACTATCACTCTCTGACACTCTCTGACACTCCCAGACACTCACTATCACTCTCTGACATTCTCTGACACTCACTATCACTCACTGACACTCTCAGACACTCACTATCACTCTCTGACACTCTCTGACACTCTCAGACACTCACTATCACTCTCTATCACTCTCTGACACTCCCAGACACTCACTATCACTCTCTGACATTCTCTGACACTCACTATCACTCTCTGACACTCACTATCACTCTTTGACACTCTCTGACACTCTCTGACACTCACTATCACTCTCTGACACTCTCTGACACTCTCAGACACTCACTATCACTCTCTGAAACTCTCTGACACTCTCAGACACTCACTATCACTCTCTGACACTCTCAGACACTCACTATCACTCTCTGACACTCTCAGACACTCACTATCACTCTCTGACACTCACTATCACTCTCTGACACTCTCAGACACTCACTATCACTCTCTGACACTCTCAGACACTCACTATCACTCTCTGACACTCACTATCACTCTCTGACACTCTCAGACACTCACTATCACTCTCTGACACTCTCTGACACTCTCTGACACTCTCTGACACTCTCTATCACTGCCTATCACTCTCTGAAACTCTCTGACACACTCTGACACTCTCTGACACTCTCAGACACTCTCTATCACTCTATCTCACTCTTTATCACTCTTTGACACACTCTGACACTCTCTGACACTCACTATCACTCTCTGACACTCTCTGACACTCACTATCACTCTCTGACACTCTCTGACACTCTCAGACACTCACTATCACTCTCTATCACTCTCTGACACTCCCTGACACTCACTATCACTCTCTGACACTCTCAGACACTCACTATCACTCTCTATCACTCTTTGACACACTCTGACACTCTCTGACACTCACTATCACTCTCTGACACTCTCTGACACTCTCTGACACTCACTATCACTCTCTGACACTCTCTGACACTCTCAGACACTCACTATCACTCTCTATCACTCTCTGACACTCCCAGACACTCACTATCACTCTCTGACATTCTCTGACACTCACTATCACTCACTGACACTCTCAGACACTCACTATCACTCTCTGACACTCTCTGACACTCTCAGACACTCACTATCACTCTCTATCACTCTCTGACACTCCCAGACACTCACTATCACTCTCTGACATTCTCTGACACTCACTATCACTCTCTGACACTCACTATCACTCTTTGACACTCTCTGACACTCTCTGACACTCACTATCACTCTCTGACACTCTCTGACACTCACTATCACTCTCTGAAACTCTCTGACACTCTCAGACACTCACTATCACTCTCTGACACTCTCAGACACTCACTATCACTCTCTGACACTCTCAGACACTCACTATCACTCTCTGACACTCACTATCACTCTCTGACACTCTCAGACACTCACTATCACTCTCTGACACTCTCAGACACTCACTATCACTCTCTGACACTCACTATCACTCTCTGACACTCTCAGACACTCACTATCACTCTCTGACACTCTCAGACACTCACTATCACTCTCTGACACTCTCAGACACTCACTATCACTCTCTGACACTCTCAGACACTCACTACCAGTCTCTGACACTCTCTATAACTGCCTATCACTCTCTGAAACTCTCTGACACACTCTGACACTCTCTGACACTCTCAGACACTCTCTATCACTCTCTCTCACTCTTTATCACTATTTGACACACTCTGACATTCTCTGACACTCGCTATCACTCTCTGACACTCTCTGACACTCACTATCACTCTCTGACACTCTCTGACACTCACTATCACTCTCTGACACTCTCTGACACTCTCAGACATTCACTATCACTCTCTATCACTCTCTGACACTCTCTGACACTCACTATCACTCTCTGACACTCTCAGACACTCTCTCTCACTCTTTTTCACTCTTTGACACATTCTGACACTCTCTGACACTCACTATCACTCTCTGACACTCTCTGACACTCTCAGACACTCACTATCACTCTCTGACACTCTCAGACACCAGCTATCACTCTCTGACACTCTCAGACACTCACTATCACTCTCTGACACTCTCTGACACTCTCAGACACTCACTATCACTCTCTGACACTCTCAGACACTCACTATCACTCTCTGACACTCTCAGACACTCACTATCACTCTCTGACACTCACTATCACTCTCTGACACTCTCAGACACTCTCAGACACTCACTATCACTCTCTGACACTCTCAGACACTCACTATCACTCTCTGACACTCTCAGACACTCACTACCACTCTCTGACACTCTCTATCACTGCCTATCACTCTCTGAAACTCTCTGACACACTCTGACACCCTCTGACACTCTCAGACACTCTCTATCACTCTCTCTCACTCTTTATCACTATTTGACACACTCTGACATTCTCTGACACTCACTATCACTCTCTGACACTCTCTGACACTCACTATCACTCTCTGACACTCTCTGACACTCACTATCACTCTCTGACACTCTCTGACACTCTCTGACACTCTCAGACACTCACTATCACTCTCTATCACTCTCTGACACTCTCTGACACTCACTATCACTCTCTGACACTCTCAGACACTCTCTCTCACTCTTTT
Source organism: Heterodontus francisci (assembly GCF_036365525.1). Classification (NCBI taxonomy): domain Eukaryota; kingdom Metazoa; phylum Chordata; class Chondrichthyes; order Heterodontiformes; family Heterodontidae; genus Heterodontus; species Heterodontus francisci. Next base: position 991,853 of record NW_027140445.1, on the reverse strand, counting down.
TCACTCTTTGACACATTCTGACACTCTCTGACACTCACTATCACTCTCTGACACTCTCTGACACTCTCAGACACTCACTATCACTCTCTGACACTCTCAGACACTCACTATCACTCTCTGACACTCTCAGACACTCACTATCACTCTCTGACACTCTCAGACACTCACTACCACTCTCTGACACTCTCTGACACTCTCTATCACTGCCTATCACTCTCTGAAACTCTCTGACACACTCTGACACTCTCTGACACTCTCAGACACTCTCTATCACTCTCAGACACTCTCTATCACTCTCTCTCACACTTTGACACACTCTGACACTCTCTGACACTCACTATCACTCTCTGACACTCTCTGACACTCACTATCACTCTCTGACACTCTCTGACACTCTCTGACACTCACTATCACTCTCTGACACTCACTATCACTCTCTGACACTCTCTGACACTCTCAGCCACTCACTATCACTCTCTGACACTCTCAGACACTCACTATCACTCTCTGACACTCTCAGACACTCACTATCACTCTCTGACACTCACTATCACTCTCTGACACTCTCAGACACTCTCAGACACTCACTATCACTCTCTGACACTCTCAGACACTCACTATCACTCTCTGACAATCTCAGACACTCACTATCACTCTCTGACACTCTCAGACACTCACTACCACTCTCTGACACTCTCTATCACTGCCTATCACTCTCTGAAACTCTCTGACACACTCTGACACTCTCTGACACTCTCAGACACTCTCTATCACTCTCTCTCACTCTTTATCACTATTTGACACACTCTGACATTCTCTGACACTCACTATCACTCTCTGACACTCTCTGACACTCACTATCACTCTCTGACACTCTCTGACACTCACTATCACTCTCTGACACTCTCTGACACTCTCTGACACTCTCAGACACTCACTATCACTCTCTATCACTCTCTGACACTCTCTGACACTCTCTGACACTCACTATCACTCTCTGACACTCTCTGACACTCTCTGACACTCTCAGACACTCACTATCACTCTCTATCACTCTCTGACACTCTCAGACACTCACTATCACTCTCTGACACTCTCAGACACTCACTATCACTCTCTGACACTCTCAGACACTCACTATCACTCTCTGACACTCTCAGACACTCACTATCACTCTCTGACACTCTCAGACACTCACTACCACTCTCTGACACTCTCTGACACTCACTATCACTCTCTGACACTCTCTGACACTCTCTGACACTCTCAGACACTCACTATCACTCTCTGACACACTCAGACACTCACTATCACTCTCTGACACTCTCAGACACTCACTATCACTCTCTGACACTCTCAGACACTCACTACCACTCTCTGACACTCTCTGACACTCTCTATCACTGCCTATCACTCTCTGAAACTCTCTGACACACTCTGACACTCTCTGACACTCTCAGACACTCTCTATCACTCTCAGACACTCTCTATCACTCTCTCTCTCACACTTTGACACACTCTGACACTCTCTGACACTCACTATCACTCTCTGACACTCTCTGACACTCACTATCACTCTCTGACACTCTCTGACACTCTCTGACACTCACTATCACTCTCTGACACTCTCAGACACTCACTACCACTCACTGACACTCTCTGACACTCTCTATCACTGCCTATCACTCTCTGAAACTCTCTGACACACTCTGACACTCTCTGACACTCTCAGACACTCTCTATCACTCTCTCTCACTCTTTATCACTCTTTGACACACTCTGACACTCTCTGACACTCACTATCACTCTCTGACACTCTCTGACACTCACTATCACTCTCTGACACTCTCTGACACTCTCTGACACTCACTATCACTCTCTGACACTCTCAGACACTCTCTCTCACTCTTTATCACTCTTTTACACATTCTGACACTCTCTGACACTCACTATCACTCTCTGACACTCTCTGACACTCACTATCACTCTCTGACACTTACTATCACTCCCAGACACTCACAACCACTCTCTGACACTCTCTGACACTCTCTATCACTCCCTATCACTCTCTGAAACTCTCTGACACACTCTGACAATCTCTGACACTCTCAGACACTCTCTATCACTCTCTCTCACTCTTTATCACTCTTTGACACACTCTGACACTCTCTGACACTGACTATCACTCTCTGACACTCTCTGACACTCTCTGACACTCACTATCACTCTCTGACACTCTCAGACACTCACTATCACTCTCTGACACTCTCTGACACTCTCAGACACTCACTATCACTCTCTATCACTCTCTGACACTCTCAGACACTCACTATCACTCTCTGACACTCTCTGACACTCTCAGACACTCACTATCACTCTCTATCACTCTCTGACACTCTCTGACACTCACTATCACTCTCTGACACTCTCTGACACTCTCAGACACTCACTATCACTCTCTATCACTCTCTGACACTCTCTGACACTCACTATCACTCTCTGACACTCTCAGACACTCTATCTCACTCTTTATCACTCTTTGACACACTCTGACACTCTCTGACACTCACTATCACTCTCTGACACTCTCTGACACTCTCTGACACTCACTATCACTCTCTGACACTCTCTGACACTCTCTATCACTGCCTATCACTCTCTGAAACTCTCTGACACACTCTGACACTCTCTGACACTCTCAGACACTCTCTATCACTCTCTCTCACTCTTTATCACTCTTTGACACACTCTGACACTCTCTGACACTCACTATCACTCTCTGACACTCTCTGACACTCTCTGACACTCACTATCACTCTCTGACACTCTCAGACACTCTCTCTCACTCTTTATCACTCTTTGACACATTCTGACACTCTCTGACACTCACTATCACTCTCTGACACTCTCTGACACTC